>NC_135212.1:23339815-23344815 GCF_052324685.1 Brachyhypopomus gauderio
ATTTATTGCCACATCCTGCTGGTTAACCTATAACTAGGTGACATGGTAGAGCGTCAGCGTCATTAGAGATTAAAGTTAAGAAATTCTACCAAGATCTCAGTCAAGGAGGTGGCGGCAGGATCAAAAGGTGCTACACACCTGCGGCTGGGAAAGGCCCGTAGAAAGAATGCTTACCATCCAAACATAAATATGTTTTGTGTGACCTCATTGAAAATGTATAGGCCATTAATAATTATTATTTCTATTAATGTTATTATTAAGCTGGGTGAAAAAGAGCTCCTGTCTGTCTATACTGGGATATTCATAGTGACTATATGAGCCCTGTGAAGTGAGTCTGAATGTCTGCATGTTGTTTATGAGTGACCCTTCAATATGATCTTGGTATTATAATGGGTCGTGATGGAGGTGACACAGTGAGAGCAGCAGAAGGTCGTCTCCATATCCGAAGGTCGTCTCCATATCCGAAGGTCGTCTCCATATCAGAATGGGCAAGTCCTAACCTATGAAACTGAGGTATACCATTCAAGGAAGACATTCCAAAATGGCACATTAACAGAAATGGCCTTTTACAGAGGAATAAGCCAAAATGGCACATTAACAGAAATTATATTTTACAGAGGAATAAACCAAAATGGCACATTAACAGAAATGGTCTTTTATAGAGGAAGATTCCTGCCAAGAAATGTGGCAACAACAGTTACGAGGCTTCACATCACTTTTTCATTATTGGCCTTGGTTGTTTATACCATGTCTTCAGTAAATATATATTGATGTAAATGCTTTGTTGCTTGTTAAATAAAACTTATTTTAAAGACTTATTAGACTTATTTTATTATTGATTTAGGAAATCAGGTCACATTTAGATTATATTTGTGGAGCCATTGCTAAACTGCATTTGCTTTGTTATGTTATGCTATTTTTTTGTTGGTGTTTTTGTATATTATTTTTGTTTTTCTGTGGGAAGTCTGTCTGTTGCCATGGGCCTAGACATGGGTTTCCAAACATCTTGCTGGCACAGCAGTAGGGAATAAATATAACAGGATCAGAAAACCACAAAGAGAACCGACAGAGCGAGAGGGTAAGAGAGTGCTGAGAGTTTCTGAGAGAGAGGGGAAGATGCTGGAGTGGAAGAACAGAACACATGGGAGGAGGAAGAGGAGGAAGACGAGGGGTAGCCCGTCGGAAGAGAGAGCAGGAGGTCAGCGTGGCACACACGACACAGGCCAGCTGAAATCCTTTTTGATGGGACACCACTAGCCAGCTGCCCAGCTGCTGCTGGCTGGCTCAGCTCGGCCCGCCTCAGACTCTCTCCTGAGCCCGGAGGGGGTGCCTGAGCTGAGCAGAAGCTGGGTCTCTACTCCACCCACCCACACATGGATCAGAGGATCTGTCAAGCACTTCTAAGCTTAAATAAGGTACACAAAGATTAGGACAGAGGTACCAATTTCTGTGTGTGTGTGTGTGTGTGTGTGTGTGTGTGTGTGTGTGTGTGTGTGTGTGTGTGTGTGTGTGTGTGTGTGTGTGTGCTTGTGTGTGTGTGTCTATCATCTCTCAGCATGGACTCCTTATCTCGTAATGAGAAAGTGGTAGGGGTGATGGCTACAAATGAGATGGACACACAAGCACCAGCGATAACACTCATGAAAAAAGCATCAATACTGTCGCGTGTAGCCAATGTTGACAAAAAACAAGCACTCATCCTCTGCAAATCCAAAAGAACAAAACAATACTTCATTGCTTCTGGAACCAAACGAGGCAACACTGCCACTCGCTCACATTTACAGGTCTTCACAGTCCGGGCAGACCTGCAGCGAGGTGTTTACAGCAACACTGTGGAGAAACGGGCAAAACACTCCAGAAGCCCGTGGAACGATGTGGAGTGGAGCAGGATGGGATCTGGACCAGGCCAGGATTGCGTTTCTGCTGCGATGTGAGCATGACGCCAGACCCCAGCGGACAGCACCATTGATCCATCCCCCTGCCTGGCTCCGCTTTCGACTGGAGATCAATGACACTTCCCTCACCCCACCCCCTTGGACCGGCCACATACCCTAGGCCCCACCCACAAACATGCGAACAGCCTTCTTCCTTTGTTTTTCCGATCAATCAGGAGCTGGGCGAAAGCTGGGGCCAGCCAAATGCGCATTACGCCACACGTAACTCACACTGCTGCTGGGAAAGTCGTGTACTGTTCCATTTGGCTTCCTCTGTGTCCAGAACATCTCCACTGAACAGACAACACGCCCACAGCACACTGATATTTACTCAAATTCTGGTTAAGGCTTCGATCTATAGCATCTGATTTCAAACTACAACATTCATAATGTTGCACAAGACATTGTAAACAGCAGGCCATATTTCTCTGTGTTTCTGTAATTGTGTAATTCCTGATAGAAAAGCTCTAGGGTGAAACACGACCTGCCCCGGTAACTGAGTTCTGGTGCTGGCAGGTGGGCAGAACTAAAACAGGGCAGTGCAGGTGGCCAGGAAGTCGACTGGGCAGCGGCTGCATCCCTGCAGCCCTCCATCACCTTCATCACCTTCACCTCCATCATCTCCCCCTGTCACTTCCCTCCGTCACCTCCCTCCATGTCATGGTCGGCGTGGCCGTGGGGCAGCTGGCGTGGAGCGCTGCTGACATCACTCCTCCCTCTTGCCATCCGACACCCTTTGCTTCTAGCGTTTCCATCTTCGTTTCGTTCGGTTTTCCTGTCTGACTACACACTTCCTGCCCACCCCACCCCCCGGCTATCTGCCCTTGCATCACGACTGTCTGAAGCTTTGCTGGGTAAGTGTACCGAGGGAGCAACAGCAACCATCAGAGGACAGCTTGGGAAGGGTGAGCAGTAACACGCTTTATCTCTACTATGGATCATCTTCTAAATTAGAGGAAGTACAACCATCATTTCTCAAATACTCCTTGGCTTCCTGTTTGGTACCCAAATCATAAGCCAATGTCCAATTAAGCAATTATGCTGCATTTGTGTGTGTGATATTATACTGTGATTCTTCAGTGCTAACTGTATATAAACCAGTTAAAATAGAAATGTGTTTGTGTGTTGTTTTGTCCCTACCTTCCCCAAGGTCTTGGAGGAATCCCAGCTCCTCTTGTCCATGGAGGGAGGGATCTGGTAGATCTCTGGTTTTTGGTTCATAGAGGGGGGCACCTGGTACACGTCCTGCCCGCCTGCTGTGTGTGGCACCTGGTAGACTTCCTGGCCTGGACCCCCCATGGAAGGGGGCACCTGGTAGATGTCCTGTCCGCCTGTGTGATACTTGCCCGGGCCTTGTTTTTGTGTGAGTGCGGGGGCCTTGGGCTGGGGCTGGGGGCCCTGGGAGCCGGTGGGCACCTGGTACAGGCTGGGTGGGCTGGTGCAGGACGCAGCTGGGTGCATGGCGGTGTACTGGGCGGCGGGGGAGGCCTTGGTGTAGGCATTGACTGGCAGGTTGAGGAGGCTCTGGGCAGGGCTGGGCTGTGGCGTGGAAGGCTGATGTTGCTTGTCATACATGCCCACCAGGATCTTGAGGCGGTTGCCCGGGACGATGCCTTGCCGGCCGTGCAGCGAACAGAGCCACCAGCCGTCCAGGCCCTGCGTGTCCCGCTCCAGCACGGTCATGATGTCGCCCTTCCGGAAGGAGAGCTCGTCCGGAGACTCTGCCACATTGTCGTAGAGGGCTTTGGCCAGCACGTTCTGGAAGAAAAAAACCGGAAGATGTTTAGCCATGGTTGTTCCACACTTCTGAGATGGGCTTAGTATAACAATACCCCAAATACTAAAAAAAAAATCATTGAAAATGGCCATCGGTGAGCATGTAATTAGCATAAGGCTAGCTGGTTTTGAACAGTTCTCATTCATAATTAGCATCACAATTTTTGAATATTCCATCAAGTATAATTGAAAAGACCTTGTATAACGACCACACATGCAGAAAATTATTTGAGTTCTTGGCTTGCACAACAAGAACTCCATCTGTCCCAGCACTAAAAGAGCCACCCACAAGTGCCGCCAGTCTTTTACACTAAACAAATATTTGCTACGAGTCGCCCCCCCAGCAGCAGGGGATGGTAGCGCCTGGCGCGTGTAGCACCCCCATCAATGTAACCACTTAAAGAAACCCCAGGCAGCCAATGGCACTCTTTCACTGTCCTCAGGCCAAATGAAGTGTGCTACACTAATTGTAAGGAGCCTCCACTTGAAGATGAATCACCTGGTCTTCTATTGTCCAGTTCGCGGTGCGGAGTTAGACGAGGTGAGCAGCACAATTTAATAAGTCATTCAGTCTCTGTCTCTTACTGTGCACACATGTCTTACAGCCCTAACAGGACTGTTCAGCTCATTTACAGGTTCTAGAGCTCCAGTCCCCTTAACAGCCCCTCGTCCCCTGCCTGCCCCTCTCCGGGCCCAGCGTGGGTGCAAGCAAGGGTGAGGCCAACAGGGAGAGAACCTACACGAGGGCTCTTCAGCCCCAGGCAGCTGGAGCATCTCGGTGACTCGCTGTAGAGAGCTGCAGGCCTCCCGCCATACACAGGGCCATCAGAGCAGGGAGTCCAATGCATGTTCACCACCCCTCTCTCACTACTGAGATGTTCCTTCTGCAATACCTATAGTCAAGTCCACGCTTCCCAAGAGAACCTATTCACAGATTATTGTTTATTATTCCAGGACGCACATACAGACAGCAAAACAGACATGACACACACACACACACACACGTACAGAAACACACACAGAGACTCTTCTCTGTGTCATGACAGTGAGTGGCAGCATGCATGTTGTTATATGTGTGTGTGTGTGTTTAAAGATCGCTGCTCAGAGTAGCACGGCTCTGATAAATGCAGGGTCTGTGTGGTGTTGGAGGAGAGAGGCGATGCTCCCTGCTGAATGGCCCGATTGTGCTGCCAGACGCGGGGACAGACGCTGTAGTGTCTCCCCCGGGCCTGATGAGCCTGCAGTCCCACACAATAAAGCAGAGTGGCTTACTGCTGGCTAGCAGCTGGC
>NC_135212.1:23347315-23362315 GCF_052324685.1 Brachyhypopomus gauderio
TTGTGCTGCAAACATGCAGCGCGTGACGCACACACGCAGCTCAGAACGCGACTCTGCCCCTGAGCCAAGGTCAAATGTCAGACTGTGCCGAGCCACTCACGGCATGGCTGTACCGTGCTTTCAAACATAGGGCCTTTGTGGACAGAGACAGGTCTACCATACAGTCTGCTGTTCCCAAACTTCCACAAAGTGGACTAGCTCTTCAGAGATAAAATGATCATTTAAAGTATTTTACAGAGGGACCTATTACTAACCAAAATAAAAGACAAGACATTTCAGTTAGCTTGAACTACTTAGGGCAAAAAACAATGGTGGCCTGCTCTAGTTTCAGAATATCTGGGCTGTGTTTGCTACTGAACCGAGGCACTGACAACAGGCCATACGAGAAAAAGTCGTGTCGAGTGTGAGGTAGCAACTTAACTGTGTGTGTATGAGGCAGAGACAGAATTATGTGTGTATTTGACAAAGAAATGACAAACAGTGATTTAACCTCCAATCTCAGCTCAGCCAGTTACAAACCTTAATTGACACAAACTTTGTGTGTTTGTGAGTGACTGTGTGTGTGTGTGTGTGTGTGTGTGTGTGTGTGTATTTGATTCTATTTGCAAGTCTAGGCAAGACATGCCAGCTGTAGCATTCCAGTGTCTATCCACAACTTCCATTTCCCACATTCCATTCTGTCACAGGGTTCTCCTTCACTTTACAACATTCACACACTCACCTCACACACACACACACACACACACCAGAAACTCCACAGAGGTCATGATGAACACAACGACAGCCAAAAACAACCAAAGACAGTCAACCGTATCCTTCCCGGTCTATTCTCAACCTCAGCATCCCCACAGACAAACAAACATACATCCCCACACACACTTTAACACACTCAAAACACACTAACAGTCAATCTACTGAGGAGTGAATGATTATGCCTTCCTTCAGGCAACAGAAAACAAAGGCATTTCTCCACGCCCTCCTCTGTCCAGCTTGCGGTGTGAGTGTGTGTGAGTGGAGAGAATGCAGCGTGGATTCGTGTAGCTGCAGGCGATAGTCAAGTACTGGCTTGCCACCTGAGCTTGGCTGTCTCGCTCGACTGACACGTTACTCATACCTTGTCGAAAGCATCCCTGTAAGCCTTTAAAAAATGCACTCTACTGAAATTTAGAATATTTAGTCTATAGGGGGCAGCACTGGGTTTGCTTACATACACCTGGGCTCATGTTGACCTCTGTTTTGCAAGAAGACTGCAAGATAACTATCGTCCTCGAGATGGTAGCCCACTTGCTTGAGTTGAAGTAAACAAACACATGTTGATTTATCACAGAATGTGGAGTTTTCACAAATGACAGGACATGGTGGAAGGTCCCAAGTAAACACCCATGTGACTGCTGTGAGGCTTGAGTGGATGGATTGGTTTGTCCACCTTTTCCTCTTCAGGCCGAGTCACAAAGCTTCATCGTGACATAAAACATTCAGAATTCTGCCTATTTCCGGCAATAAATCCAAAAATGTCAGTTTCCCATAAGGCCTCAGTGAGACCTCTGGCTCAGAACGTCACTATGAACTCATTCCAAAATTCCAGTGGTTCAGTAGCACTGACGAGGCCAGGAACTCAAGGAGGTCTACGACACAAAGGCAGGAAAACTTTGCTTCTCGATGGCATTGGCTGAAAAACAACACAGCTCAAATAACACTGCTTAAAAAAAGGCAATTGTTTAGAGACTTTGTGAGAGACCAGGCTTCCATGTAGTTGTTCTTGTTGCTAACCAGCCATGAATATGTATATATACATCGTTTCTGGGTTGAGGTGTGGTCTTTTATGCGCTCTTGGTTATAACAATAACCAAGTTGGACTTCTTCATTATAGTGTTACAAAACAGTGAAAGGTAGTCAGCTACACAATGTCAGGTAAACAGCCAGGCAAGGAACTGGCCACTTGTTTCTCTCCAAAAGCTAAACAAAAGTAACCTAGACTAAAGCAAGCGAATTGCCCAGAGCCAAGAAGAGATGACAGCACAGGGACCATATCATCTTTGGGCAGAGATCCATTAGCTTTGCCTTTAAGAATAATGTCAAGATAAGATTTCTTATCAGAGCCCTGTCTGGAGGAAAAGTTAGAAGGAAAGACAGATATTGTCAAAGATTACACTAAAGAGAAAGAATAGAGAGACAGAGATAGACAGAGAGAGAGTATAGCACACAGAGAATATATGAGACATATGTCCCATTGTTTGGACTGTCTCCAAACCATTGGTTGGAGAGCTGAGAGAATATCTGAACTATATAGAATAATTTAAACTAAAATAAAAAGCTAAAACAGAACAAAACAGAATCAAACTACAGCTACACAAACTTGGAACTGTCGTCTCTCAGTAAACCCGAAAGCAAAATTGAGAATTTTATTGGAATCCTAATTTAAGAGCCCATTTATAGCAGCACTAACATTGACCTTTGATCGTACACCTGCCCAGGTTCCAGTATTGTTTAGTATGCTAAATGTATGCTAGCATAACGCTTGGTTATAGCAATACTTTGAAGTTAAATTATAGCCACCCCAGTCCACAGTAAATCTACAACACCCACTCCATTCCTGTTAATTCATTGAGGTCTGCTCAAGGGTCACACAAACCTACCTGCTTGTTTCGAGCCCCTCCCTGAGCAAACATCAGCAATGCATCCTTCATGTCTTCCTGTGATTCATCAAACAGACTCGAGGAAAAGGTTCCCCTTTAACCCAGATATTTGAGTGGTCTCTTCACTCCCTTTACAAGCCATTCATTACAAGGAAAACCCGCTTAACTGATTCCAGGTAAGCAAGGCATGGGCCTTTCCACCAACACTTCCTACCAATCACTACCACCAACAATTAGTCAAGGATGAAGAGCAGGACCCGTCTAGCTGACCCCCCATGAGCGTTTGGGGGTGGGGGAGTCCAACCCTCTGGAGCCCCAGAGGTCGGGCATGAGTCAGTGGTGAGTCAGGCGGCTGATGTGAGTGTTCTAAAGTGGAGTCGATCTCAGTCACTCTCCGCTTCTCAGAGATGTACGCTCCTTCCCAAAATGCACTCTTTATTTAGATGCTGATTCAGGACCAGCCCGAAGAGCCAAGTTTCATCAGCCGAGGAGAGATTTTTAATAAGGACACATTTCTCAGAACTGTGCCCAACTTCCCCTAGTCTATTTAACCTTTTACATCAGCTAAGAGCTAAAGTAGCTAAGAGTTCAACAGTATAAAGCTCGAGACGTTTCTTGCACTGAAAGACTGAAGTAGAAGACACGTGGATGTGGAACTGTGAAGCAGAAACTCTTTAAACTCTTTAAATAACTTTCCACAGTCAAGATAATCCTCGAGTTCAGAAGAACCAGTGAATCTCCTTTAACCCTCTCAGCCTGTCAATACTGACGAAGACAAAATATTACACTTATGCTGTTGACTTTGTAATTACAGAACCAAAAGTATTCCACTGTGTTTCCTGCCGTATGAGAAATACCCCGGGGCCTCGCAGGAGGGGTGGGCCCCAGTGAGCAAAGACGTTCTGGACGCAAACTGCGCACCAGCCCAGATCTCCCGTCCCGGTGCCAAAACCCCACGTCACTCCTGCCTGTACAAGCTGACTGCGTGCCAACGCTTTCAAACAATAGCAAAGAAGCAGCACTGCTCGCCAAGACAGCGACCTGGTCTGTACTATCCATTTCTCCCTCTCTCTCTTTCTTATTCTGTCCTTCCAAATCCCCCAGCAGCCCCCTCCCCACCCCGGTGCGGCCACTCCGTAATAAAACCCTAATCTTTCAACTTCGTCCTGAGTCAGCAGTGCTAGCGCACGCAGTGGCGGCACACGCAGCACGTCCCTGCCACCCTCTCTCCTCTCTCCCAGCCCCAGACGGTCCGCTGCTTCACACACACTCCCTCTCTTCTTCTCCTGGAGGAAAAGCAGCACCCACAGCAGTCTGGGCTCCCAGCCTGAGCCGCTGCTATATGGCAACAGACAGAGAATACGTCTGCGTACATTTTTTTGTGTGTGTTGTAGATTTTTTTAAGGTTTTCACTCTGTCTCTGCTGACTTTCTCTGAATACTAATACTCGGGGCTTTGATGAATAACGAACCAATCGGTTATGAGAAAATACAGTTGCTTACTATTCTCTGAACACACACACACACAAAGTATACAAACAGACCCCTACAGAGCAGGAACAAAACACAGGGAAACACAAGAATTTTAAGATTCTTCTCAGCCCCCCTCTGTCTGACATCATGTCCCCCACAGCTGGGGTATTTAGCAAACCTAACTCAGAGCGTTCCCACAGTACTAAGCACAGCATATACACACACATATCACACACACACATGCTCACTCACTCACCAGATAATTCATTTTCAGCCCCTCTGTGTGAGTCGCTGGGACTCCAGGCAGCTCGTAACTGCCCAGGACACACACAAAAAAAGACACAGTTCCCTCCGACCAACGACCTCCAGTGCAAACTTCCCCTTGTTGTCTGTAGCGGACAAAGAAGTCAGGGCAGACCGTAGCACATAGCTCTCTTCCGTGATCTCAGAGGCCAAGAATGAGTCTGTCCATATACTTCTCTCTTTTTCTCTCTGTCTGACCTACGCTCTCGTTCTTTCCCTCCCTCCCTCCCTCTCTCCCTCCCTCTCTCTCTCTCTGTACTCACAGTCCAGAAAAAGGAGGGCCAAATGGGCAGTAACTTGACACCCTCCCAGTTCCTGCTCAATCCTGACATTCCCTCTCCCGAAACCCGATTGGCTGAGAAATCTCTTCTTATGTTAATACACTGCCCCCCCCACCCCACCCTTGACTGTAAAGAATGTTTAAGGAGCCGCCATGTAGACCTGTGAGGGAAACAGACATTAGTTTTTTATCCCCCTCATAGACACACACTCCTCCCCCACTACTACTTTGTGCTCTGCTGTCTAGCCTGTGCTGCAGCTCTGTTCTTCACGACAGAGCCTTACATTTTGCCTCTATTAAACAGTCTATACACTTTACAGGATATTTTATTTTATCAAATAAAATATTCTGTAAAAGCCCAGCTGGGATTTAATCCAAGGAACCTGTACAGGTCAGTACGCAAGGAAGTGCACAGTGACATTTTGTTTTGTCCTGGCATGCCAGGAAAATGGGTTTGTAGCTGCTGCTTTGAAGCTACGTTGCCCTTGACGCCTGTTCGTGACTCTGACTGGGGCATGATGGGTTCTACCATGAAACCTCAACGCGAGTCTCTACACATAGTTCTGAGAGCTTCTGATTGTGTGTGTATGGGTGTGTGCATGAGATCATCAGCTGAGCTAGCCTCTCTTTGGTACGCTTCGTCACATCTATCACACGTCTTTATCTGTTCAACAGTTGCTTTTTGTGACTGTGATTTGTCAACTGTAGTCAACCATAGTCTACCAGGCTGTTTAATAGTGTTAGAATCACTAATCACCAGTCCCATCACTAATCGTAAAGTCTAATCAAAAATAGAATTCATTATTTGTTACAGACAACTGCGCCTAAACATTAATGATAAAAAATTCTAAATGGATTCATGAAGTATGTGTGAATGAAGGAATGATGAAGGGTTGTGAATTTCACTAGTGACATGTGATATATTTCGGACGTGCTCTGTGGTCAGTCCCAAGAGGGCGTTATCTAGAGACGACAAATACCCCTGCATGACATCACTGCCCTGTGCTCACGCCAGGGAGGGACCAGGTCATAAGGTCAAGCTGGGTCCACTTCTTTCAGGATCAATATCTCTGACAGGAAAAGTCCTCATGTCTGCATCCTCACAAGCAGACAGAGGGAGAAAGAAAGAGAGAGAGACACCAAGAGATGAATGGAGGGAAAACTAAATCAACTGAGTTTATGGAGAGGAGGAGAGTGAAAGTGAGAGAGATGTGACGTTTGTTGTTGACACTGACAAGGCATCATGTCAGAAAGCAACACTTAGATCAGTGGTGGAAGTGTTCAGGCACCAGACATCAGGACTGTCGAGGGGCTTTTGGTTATACCGGAGACCAGCACTCACGTTCTGGCCGGTAATATTTCGGATTAGGACATTTAGAACAGAAAGAGTGGCAAGTGCTCCCCGAAGAGGAGTGAGTTCACCAAAAGAGCCGTGACTTAAAGAGAACCTGTGGTTTCACATCAGAACGTCGTCTGTCCCAGTTCAATACGCTGGGGGAATCCCGAGTCCTTATCACTACACAGCGGACACCACCAAAGGCCAAGCGCTGCTGTGTCTCATCTCCATGGCAATTGAGCTACACTTCATGTCATGCTTTGGCATGGTTACTGGGAGATTTTCATGCACGCACACACACACACACACACACACATACATACACACACACACACACACACACACACACACACACACACACACACACACACACACACACACACACACACACACACACACACACACACTTTCCCCTTGGGATGTTAGTGATAGTCCTTTGCTCACTTTACCTCTCCCAGGCAGCTAAAGAGCCATCAGATCTGTCACTTGAGAGTGTGTGTGAGTGTGTGTGGGTACGTGCGTGTGGATTACGTCACCACTGAGATTAGACTATCACATCAGGCACCATTTCAATTAGCAGCCCTCTTTTGCCCTTCATCCATCAGCTAATGAGCCCCTCCCCCTCTTGCCCCGCCCCCACTCAAAGCTACAGATAAACCTTCAATACCAATCATGACAATGACATAAATAGGCCTAATATTACTGACACCTTGACAGATTTGTGAGAGATTTAAAAAAGTGTGTGTGTGTGTATGGACACTGGGTTCATTGTGTCCTTATTGCCAAATCCCAGCCGGCTGACACCTACACACTACTCCTCTCCATAGGCCCTCACCCTTCAACCAGGCCACCCTCCACCTACACCTCCACCTCCACCCCAAGCACCATGTCCAACCTGACCCCTCCAGGACGGAGCCAGCCTGTGCTGTGGCAGATGTGGGTCATGGCGGGAGAATATAGAAATCCCAAATGCTTCTGAATCCAGGTTACGCTGCTATTTTTCTCAGGCGCGCTGCGAGTACACCTCGTCCCAGATGCCTTCCTGCTGAGCTGGGTGTACAGTCGGCTGCTCAACGCCAGCGTGTTTATTCAGAGCAAAGCAGGTGTTTCATGGAGCCAGACACCAAATGACGCGATCAATGCGATCCAACACATCGCCACTAATGGTGCCATCAATTGGCAGTAATGGTTAGCTTTAGCCAATGTCCTTCATTCATGGACATGAGTTCGTACAGAACGATTTGCATAATATCATATGCAAACCACACCCCCGATTGCTTGTTCTGCTGCAGTACTGGAGGCATGGTCTATCTTACTGGCCTGACTGACAGCCTCTGCAGTATCCACAAATCTAGTATGTTGTAGCACGAATAGCGTTGCTAATATGAAATGATTGAGCAGAGAGCAGGGCAGACTCCTGGAGAGAGGCCGTCTGTTGTGCACTGCTCCGACTTCGCTGACAGCATGAAGAGTGAAAACAATGCTCATCCTTGTGTGCTATTTACCCCCCCCCCCCCCCCGACACACACACACACACATACATACACACCACCACCACCAAAATTCCCCCAACATAACCCCTCCCCCAAAACCACGACCAAAATCCCCCACCACCCTCCCCACTGGCCATCAGCAATATTCATGTGGCTTTGAAAGACATGACAAGAAAAGATCTCTTTCTTTGGTGTTTCTGTCAGTCCTACTGTGAAGTCTGTCAGTGGAGCTTTTAACCACTTATGATGGAGGAAGAGGAACCTCTGCAACTCATGCAATCACACACACACACACACACACACACACACACACACACACACACACACACACACACACACACACATAGACAGAGACACCCACACACTGGCACAAATGGACACTCACACAAACAGAGCAGCAGTCATACTCCACACATGCCGCACGCTGCAGTAACACTTGTAGGACGGCCATGTGTCCTGCAGGACCCTGCATCAGAGCTGGTGTCAGGCTGACGGATTCACACTGGCACCTCGCCCAAAAGCCCTCGGGGGACGTTCCAACCATCCATCCTCCCTCGGCTAGCGGATAAGACCTCTCTCTGCTCTGCACAGGAAAAAACAAACGCTTATTCCTGCTCCACTAAGCCCCGAGACGCCATACAACCCCCATCACTCCTCGTCCACGTTTTCAAAGATAACTGCACTGGTTTGTTTGCTGGTTTTCATTTTTTTCCATTTTAATTTTTATTTGTCCTCTTATCTACCAAACATGCTAATACTCTGAGATTATTAAAACATGCTAACACTCCAAGATTATTAAAAACATTCTAATACCCGGAGATTATTAAAAACTACCAAGTGGATCAGTGAGTTTATCACCTTCCTTTAATCAGAATAGTTGGCTGCAGGCATGGATGGGGCTGTGGGTGTAACACACACACACACACACACACACACACACACACACACACACACACACACAGGGCAGCAGACTAATTCTCTCTCCTCTGTCTCTGCAATAAAAAGATTAGCTTTAATGTGGCTGGAAGTAAATGGTATTATCTGGAGCTAAGGCAAACTGGGGAACTGATTGGGTTTGCAGGGTAAACTGAGGCAGCGCTGGGAATATTAACGCCCCTGGGGAGTTCAATGTGAGAGTGACAGAGTGCGTGTGTGTGTGTGTTTCTTATAAAGAGTGACAGACTTTGAAATGTAGAAGACCACCAAGCTCTCCAGCCAATCCCAGAAAGCCAAAAGCAGGCGAGGCATTAGACCTCTGAGCCGCTGCTTAATTAGATTGCACTGATTTTCTTTTTCATCTCATTCTGTGTTATGGCTCTGGTTTCAGGACCCTATCAAGAGTATCTGCCTCTCTCTGTCTACCACCCCCCCCTCAACCAACCATATCAGGCTGGGCTAATCCAGGGAGATCTGGTGAGTTCAGCAACACACCCCAAAGGTTGGAGTAAACAGCAACAGTGACAAATTGCACATCTAACCTCACTACCACAACTGCAGTAGGGGATGACAAAGTGCATGCACACATGCATGCGTACACACACACACACACACACACACACACACACACACACACACACACACACACACACACACACACACACACACACACACACACACACACACACACACACACACTCTCCCAACAAAGTCCTACCAAATCTACCCTCCAACAGACCCACAGGCCCCTCCCCCTGCCAGGAATGCTGGAATGTGGTATGCTAACTCCAGCATAAAACCTCTCATTCCAGCCACAGCTTCCAGGAAGGGACCCTTTCCTATGGGTCATTTCCAAGTGCTACGTTTGTGAATGGAGCGTTCCTAAAGCACACACGTGAGCCAGGGTCACCTCTATAACAAAGCTAGGTCCATTACTGTAGGGTAACGGCCTGGCTGGCCCTTTGTCTACGAGCAATATTTCCAGACGTTAGCTTTAACTACACTATTGTGCAGTCGCACAAAGCCACAAAGACACTTTACAGTCAAAGAGGTTAATTAAGATCTGTAGCTATTTCCCACTTTTGCAACTGAACTGCTACCCATTCTGATTATGCACACACACACACACACACACACACACACACACACACACACACACACACACATTAGTGAGTGTGTGTGAGAGACCAGACCAATTTTCTTTCTGGTACATAGTTCTTTATTTTCAGTCTATTTAAATTTTTTGTTAGAGGATGTTAGTGTGAGCATGTGTGTATCAAAATACAGCAGCTAGTTTACTGTGAATTTAAGGCTAGATTTCATATCTGTCCTTGCTGTGTGTGTGTGTGTGTGTGTGTGTGTGTGTGTGTGTGTGTGTGTGTGTGTGTGTGTGTGTGTGTGTGTGTGTGTGTGTGTGTTTATGTGTGTGTTATTTTGTTCATGGCATATCTAACTTCATTTGTTCTCTGCCCTTGAGTGTGTGCCTTGGATTTCAGGCCCCAGGGGTATGTTATAAGAACCAAAGACCTCCAACTGTGGAGGTGAATTTAGCAATGCCAGACCTGACAGGCCATTAGTAAATGCAAACGGATATATTCATATTCTCACGGTCTACTCTGCTAAGCCATTTCAGGCAGGATTTAACTTTGATATCCAAATACAATTCCAGGTGAGAAACTGCAGTGAACTGTAGCAAACGATGTAGCAATGTGAATTGAAACTATGACAGAAAGCAAAGCCATTAAAGTAAACAATTAATAAACACAACTTGAGGGTTCAGGGCAGAGGTCAGTGATGAGGTCCTCCTCTCCCAACTCTCCCTGCTCTAAGACTCTCATCCTGCTGTCTGCCCTTACGTCTCAATGCTGTGAACAGCAGTCATCACCTGGGGATCTTCATCCTTACAGGAGAGGTTACTCAAGGGTTTAGTTCCAGGGTTGCCAACTCTCACGCAATGAACGCGAGACACACACATTTGACCGTCTTCACACGCACTCATGCCACACATCCGATTTCTCACGCTGAAAAAAAAAACTAGTTTATTTATCTCTGATCTACATCTATAATTCAAAGAGTTACTAGTTCACCAACCATGCGATACTTAATTTGTGTCCATTTTACACCCCCCCCCCAACAATTTACACTCGCCACCCCCCCCCTCCCCCAAAATCAAATCTCACTCCAAGTGATCTTGAAAAGTTGGCAACCCTGTAGTTCACACCCTACGCCCGATGACCTCGAGCAGCACCACATGTGACTCAGCTTTGGGATGGAACAGAATTCAGGTTAGGACACCTGCAGGGTGACTAGTGACAATTGCTATGCAGAATTATGAAGAATTGTTATCATTATTAAATACCATGTAGAACGTTGAAGATGGTCGTGTTCAGTTTAAGAAGACAACACCAGGTTCAGAACAAAAAAAAAGATTTCACTTAGTGTAGGAATTAACTCAAAGTAGCCTGTAGAAAAGGCATTGTAGTGAAAGGTGTGTGTGCTATGCTAATATGATAATGCTAATATGCTAATTTCCCTTCAGTAGCATGGTTTTTAAAATGTCTGTGATACAACAACTCAAGCAAGTGGCAAAATAAAAATGACAAGGAAGCATAGCAGACTTCAGACTGGAGCCATGAAAAATGTGCACATCCATGTCGAAGTGTGTGACACAGTGCAACAGATGGAGTGGAAAAGGGTCATTAGAAATGATTAACTCCAGCGACCCATAAATAAGAGTCAAATTGATCTGCCCATGAAGCTTAGAGGTGAGGAGTGGCACAGCTGCGCGGATAAATGAGCCACCCTTCACACACACACACACACACACACACACACACACACACACACACACACACACACACACACACACACACACACACACACACACACACACACACACACACACACACAAACATTTAAACTCTAGAGGACACTTCATAGGGTCCACAAAGCCGAAAAGACAGGAATTGAACAAAAAAACAACCAGAACTTGGAGATTGTATTTTCATGGTGCTGAGGTCAGTAAAGGGGCGGGTTACCGGGGAACTAGAGTCAGCGCCGGGCAAGCCCCTCCCCCCTCTGCGTCCCTGGGCCTCTAGGGCTGCGTGTGCTGAGGAAACTGCCACCCCAGGGTCACTGATCCCAGAACAGGCCACTTAAATGCAACACATTCATCGGGGACTTGTATGTGGGCGTGAAACTCGGACTTCAGTAGGGAGGGGGGGAGGCCTGATGCCAAATAGCATGAATACCAAGCAGTTTGAACAGTAAAGTCAGTAATTTAGATGGAGAGGAGAGACACAGAGAAAGAAGGAGAGGGAGGGAGAGAAATGGAGAGAGAGAGGGTGAGAGGAGTGAGAGGTTGTGCCCTTTTTCCACAAAGCTCTGTGTCAATGACATCATAGATGTCACTGGGGTGAGAGGTCAGTCAGGGCAGAGAGAACTCTCCTCACCAAGCTTAAGCCAATCCACTGACAGAACAGACCCAATGAATGTGTGTGTGTGAGAGAGAGAGATAGATAGATAGATAGATAGATAGATAGATAGATAGATAGATAGATAGATAGAGAGAGAGAGAGAGAGAGAGAGAGAGAGAGAGAGAGAGAGAGAGAGAGAGAGAGAGAGAGAGAAATCATACATATAATGGCCTCCAAAGAGTAGATCAGTATCTGTGCAGCTCAGTGAAGCTCACTGTGCCATTAACTTCCGGCAGGCACTTAGAGGTCATGGCTCCCCTCACCTTGACAACCAGAGCCCCATCATCCCGTGCGCCACTCACAAATAAAAGCCTGGCCACTGGCTAATTAGCCATTAGTGTCCCGCTGAGATGGCCTTAGGAAAATGGAGGAGCAGTCAAGCCGTAGTGTGGGATTCTGATAGCTCGGTACAGCCTCCACACATGGCCACTGGAATCCAGCAGAGCACAGGGAGGCTTCAGTTTAACTTTAGGAAGTGAAGCTGTTACAAAGCTGAGAAGGCGTGAGGTGAAGAGCTTCTGTCTGATGTTACTGAGGCCTGCTTGGAGACCCCCTTAGCAACTGGAGAAATGAACGCTGCTGTGAGATGATTGTTGGCTCAGGTTCCCAAAGGACACAGGAGAGATTCAAAGAGAAAACAGTGTGCTCTCGCCAGCCAGTAGGGGGCACTTCTATCATTTGACTGGTCTGAGGAAGCACTTCCTTTCAGACACCAGAGCATGAGTTATTGTGGGTTAAAGACTGGGGTGAGTATAGGAGATAAAATTAGGCCAGAATCTCAGATTCTCAGAATGACGCATTAAGTAGTTACATGTATTTATTGATTGATTTATATATTGTACCCACACCTACACTTGTGCATAAAACTGGATATTTGAGTTTGTGCACTTCTACCACTTGCTTAATGGTCTTTCATAATGTTGCCATTATCTTACACACACACACACACACACACACACACACACACACACACACACACACACACACACACACACACACACACACACACACACACACACACACACACACACACAAACAGACACACAACCCCCCTCCACACAAATACACACAAGGCAGCATGGGATCCCATTAAAACTATCAAAGCGGAGGATCAGTTTAAGGATCTTGGAATGCTTTCACTAATGGGCTGCTAATTTCAGCTTCATTTACAGAGCGAGTTTCCTCACAGTTAAGGCCATGGTTAGAGGTGTAACCGAGCATGCATGGACTGGGGGGAGTGGGAGAGAGATAAGGAAAAGACGTAGGACAGAAGAGCATTCTGGGTAAGCAAACAGCACAGCATATAAAATGCCTGCTCCCCCCCACACACACTTCTGATGAAATGGGATTTCATCTCCTGACACACCATGCCCAAGCAGCGCTGTTAGATCCAGCTCAGGTCAAATCCAGTCAGTCTCTGACTCTACGATGTTAGCATAGAGGGCACTAGATCTCTTTGCTTCACTCCATGCATGCTGTACCTACCTCAGACGGCGCCCCCTGCAGGCAGTCGAACATTTTACAGAACACCTGAAGGGAGGAAGGTGCAGCACAGGTGAAAGGCTTGTTCAGGTGCCTGTGAACACATCAGTCTCCCTCAGCTCCTGTGGGCATAAATGCCTCCCTCTGACCCCCACTCAAGAGCGCCTACGAGCACCGAACTGCAGTCTGCAGACATATCCTGAAGCTTCTTTTTGTAGGCACAGAGAGGACCGGTAGTCTGTGTGTGTGTGTGTGTGTGTATGCGTGCCTGTAAGAACCCCTTTGCTCTCTCTCATCCTCGTTTGAGAGGTTTAGTGTGCGTGTAAGCGTGTACACCTGCACGTGTAATTCTGTCACTCCTGGAACTCTTTAACTCCTGGTTAGAAATGTGAGCTGAGAGTAATGAGAATGTGCTTAGGGAGGCCTTCTTATGCAGATGCACGCATAGCAGCGCAAGCTCCATTTCCACCTGAGTGCATGCCTAACCTGTTACATCCTGCAGGCCTTTCACAACACACAGCCTACTGCTGACCTTTCACCCAGTGTGGGACACTTCCCCTCAGGACTGCTCTAAGCCTCTCTGAAAGCACCGGCAACACACCGGCCCTCCGCTGCTATAGTTTACCATGCAACACATGTTGCGTAAACACGCGTGTGTCGTATGCACGATGTTCTTTGATCCTCGTAGCTGTGGAAACAGGGACAGGCTCCAAACAGGCTTCTGTCCATACAGGTAAAGCACAAGTCAAACCTGGTGCTTATACATCTGTTCTTTCTCTCCCTCTCTCTCTCTCTCTCTCTCTCTCTCTCTCTCTCTCTCTCTCTCTCTCTCTACCATTCTACCATGTGCTGCAAAATTCTGTTTTACCCGTAATATACAGTGGAATGTAGTTTGTATGTTTGAGAATTCATTTAAACTGTGCACACACACACACACACACACACACACACACACACACACACACACACACACACACACACACACACACACACACACACACACACACACACACACACACACACACTCAGTCCACACATTTCCTCTCCTCTCATCTGCCACATGAATTAGATGATGGTACAGCATCTTACTCAAGGCACTGCTGACATTACGCATTGGCCCATTATATCTACATTTATTCAGGATGGTAAGAACCGACACTATACAATGCTGTGGCAGGGGCCACTCACACTAGATCACACATTCGTTCCATGCAAAAAAAAAGAGAGAAGGAATTATTCCAGTTTCTTATGAACAGTTATATTTGTAATATGACCCACTGTACTGTGTCCCCTAGTAGATATTAAAAATCTACAGCTCCTGGCAACAGAGTCAGGAGGAAGTGTTGATTTCACTCACCGCGACTTGCACATGGAAGTCTGGATCTAGTTTAATATCACCGTGGAAGTGAACAGAATCTGTATCATTCACCATGAATAGCGGAAGAAGTCGTGTCTTCCCAGGGCAGCTGCTGCCTGGGCACACGCATTTGGCTCTTACGTTCCCTCAGACCACTGCGTTGTTCTTCATATGAGCTTTCCAAACCAGGAATAGGGGCCAGGAGAGAGATAAACAGCCCATAATAACC
>NC_135212.1:23369815-23377315 GCF_052324685.1 Brachyhypopomus gauderio
CCTCCCATTGGTACACCCAACACAGAGTCTCCTCCCGCTGGTACACCCAACACAGAGTCTCCTCCCATTGGTACACCCAACACAGAGTCTCCTCCCGCTGGTGCGCCCAACACAGAGTCTCCTCCCGCTGGTACACCCAACACAGAGTCTCCTCCCACTGGTACACCCAACACAGAGTCTCCTCCCGCTGGTACACCCAACACAGCGTCTCCACCCGCTGGTACACCCAACACAGAGTCTCCTCCCACTGGTACACCCAACACAGTCTCCTCCCACTGGTACACCCAACACAGAGTCTACTCCCACTGGTACACCCAACACAGCGTCTCCTCCCACTGGTACACCCAACACAGAGTCTCCTCCCGCTGGTACACCCAACACAGCGTCTCCTCCCGCTGGTACACCCAACACAGAGTCTCCTCCCGCTGGTGCGCCCAACACAGAGTCTCCTCCCACTGGTACACCCAACACAGAGTCTCCTCCCGCTGGTACACCCAACACAGAGTCTCCTCCCGCTGGTGCGCCCAACACAGAGTCTCCTCCCACTGGTACACCCAACACAGAGTCTCCTCCCATTGGTACACCCAACACAGAGTCTCCTCCCGCTGGTACACCCAACACAGAGTCTCCTCCCATTGGTACACCCAACACAGAGTCTCCTCCCACTGGTACACCCAACACAGAGTCTCCTCCCACTGGTACACCCAACACAGCGTCTCCTCCCACTGGTACACCCAACACAGAGTCTCCTCCCACTGGTACACCCAACACAGAGTCTCCTCCCGCTGGTGCGCCCAACACAGAGTCTCCTCCCGCTGGTACACCCAACACAGAGTCTCCTCCCACTGGTACACCCAACACAGAGTCTCCTCCTGCTGGTACACCCAACACAGCGTCTCCTCCCGCTGGTACACCCAACACAGAGTCTCCTCCCACTGGTACACCCAACACAGAGTCTCCTCCCACTGGTACACCCAACACAGAGTCTCCTCCCGCTGGTGCGCCCAACACAGAGTCTCCTCCCGCTGGTACACCCAACACAGAGTCTCCTCCCGCTGGTACACCCAACACAGAGTCTCCTCCCATTGGTACACCCAACACAGAGTCTCCTCCCACTGGTACACCCAACACAGAGTCTCCTCCCACTGGTACACCCAACACAGAGTCTCCTCCCGCTGGTACACCCAACACAGAGTCTCCTCCCGCTGGTGCGCCCAACACAGAGTCTCCTCCCGCTGGTACACCCAACACAGAGTCTCCTCCCGCTGGTGCGCCCAACACAGAGTCTCCTCCCGCTGGTACACCCAACACAGAGTCTCCTCCCGCTGGTACACCCAACACAGAGTCTCCTCCCACTGGTACACCCAACACAGAGTCTCCTCCCGCTGGTACACCCAACACAGAGTCTCCTCCCATTGGTACACCCAACACAGAGTCTCCTCCCACTGGTACACCCAACACAGAGTCTCCTCCCACTGGTACACCCAACACAGAGTCTCCTCCCGCTGGTACACCCAACACAGAGTCTCCTCCCGGTGGTACACCCGCCGCGTCTCTCTCTCCCTGGGTTCGTTCACACTGGGAGCGGCTAGCTGTCACGGTGTGCTCTCTCCCTGCTCCAAGCCGGCGCTGGTTTGGGCCTGCGCGGAGAAGAGTGCGCCGAGCGGGTGAATCCCAGCATGACTGGGCGCTCGGCCGGCTGCTGGGAGAAGCTCATTAGCCAATCAAAGCTGAGGGTTGTTACAGGGACTACAGTGTACCAGCAAGCAAGCCTTCAGCAGTGAGTGTGAGTGTCAGCGAAACACACTGAGGCTAAATCCGATCATATGTGTTGAGGCTTTAGCCTATAGGACATCATGTTTTAATTCTGAAATAAACATCAATCAGTCAAGAAGTGCATTTCACATTTAAACATTTCACTAAATCTTTTATCAGTTTCAAATATTGTGTTCTATAATACCAATTATTAAAATTTTATGATTGCTAAGTCGATCTTACATTTGCACAGTAAGTGAATCGTTTACACAATTTTACACAATTACACTGTGAATTTAGTAAGTGAATTTACACAATTGCAACAAGATTTATTTGAAAGCTTCACCTTTCATCTGTTTCCATGGTGTCACTGCCAGTACCTTCATTGGCTTTGCTGGCACATTCAGGTGACTATGGAAACCACATCCCAATAGGGCGCTTGGCTCATGCTGGGCTATGCTCGTGTGTGTGTGTGTGTGTGTGTGTGTGTGTGTGTGTGTGTGTGTGTGTGTGTGTGTGTGTGTGTGTGTGTGTGTGTGTGTATGGCTCTGGTATAAGTAAAACACCCTAGGGCTGACACATCCACATCCTTATTGTGACAGTATGATGGACAGATGAGGACACCTTAACAGGCAGGAGGAGGGTGAGCAAAAGAGAAATGGAGAAATAGAGAGAATGATGAAGTCTACAGAGAGAGTGATGACTAGAGAAATAGAGAGAGAGAGTGAGAGAGAGAGAGAGAGAGGGAGGAGAGAGAGAAAGAGAGAGAGAGGGAGGAGAGATGCTCTACGGCTAATTTATGTGGACTGATCACTCAAGCTCGGAATCCAAGATACATCAATCCAGGAGACATTAGTTTTGCACTCTATATAAACACAGAACAAATGGACCAATCGGAGTAAACGGTCTTGCCTGCTCTCAAGGACACTGGGTAAGATGAACAGAAAAAGAGCCTATATGGTGAAATCAGTGCAATCACATGAAAAACCAATCAGCTCTCTCATTACAGAGGCAGCTGTCACAACATCATCTGCTCTAGTGGCAGAACATGACGGGTATGAAGAAGCATGGGGGACACGACAGGAAACACATCTGTCTGGATGAGAAACACACCTGTCTGGAGGACAATGTCTGCGCAGGCATGTGAGGGACAGTTAAAAGCTGTAGTCTGGAGGATCAGAGAGCACTAGTATAAGCTAATCCTCGCTCTGGGGAGGAGAGGGCTGAGGAGGAGAGGAGATGTTTGGGGAGGAGAGGAGAGGTCTGGGGAGGGGAGGAGATGTTTGGGGAGGAGAGGAGAGGAGAGGTCTGGGGAGGAGAGGAGATGTTTGGGGAGGGGAGGAGATGTTTGGGGAGGGGAGGAGATGTTTGGGGAGGAGAGGAGAGGAGAGGTCTGGGGAGGAGAGGAGATGTTTGGGGAGGGGAGGAGAGGAGAGGTCTGGGGAGGAGAGGAGATGTTTGGGGAGGAGAGGAGAGGCTGGGGAGGAGAGGAGATGTTTGGGGAGGAGAGGAGAGGAGAGGCTGGGGAAGACCATTTCAAAACACAAGAGGCTTCTCACAAAAATGACCTATATTAGGATAATGGATTTACAAGGTTGTGTGGGATGCTCACACACACACACACACACACACACACACACACACACACACACACACACACACACACACACACACACACACACCTTATTTTTCCTTCCAGCCTTTGTTCTCAGCAACAGAAACAAGCACCAGTGATGTCTTCTGGCCCTTGTGACAGCAGGAGTGGCCAAAGCAGCTTCAGCTTTACAGCATGCAGTCCAGACGCGCGGGCCAGACGCACGGATCGGATCGCACTTTCACTGCATTGTTGCCAAAACAAAAACTGCAGCCAATACTTTTACTGTCTGGAGTCTGCAGCATCAATCTGCCACACTGCTACAAGTCAGTTATGACTCTCAACTCTCACTTTATCTTTATTTCACTCATCTTTCTGTCTTTCCCTCTGAATGGCTATTGTGCAGTCAACAGGTCAATGCCCTCATTCCAGACAGTGTCCATTAAGCTGCATGTGATTAACATTCCAGTGTTTGTCTAATTAGAGTTCCTCCACACACACACACACACAAATAACACACATGCACAAACGCAGATTTAAACTTGCATTCATACATAACCTCGCATTCATGCTCCCTCTCTGTATTGGTTGCGTCACACACTGAGAGCTCTGTGTCCGTGTCACCCAGTCTGGACAATAGAATGGCCCGTTTCCTGAGCAGGGCGCAGTGAGCATGCCCAGTGAGTCTGAGCTGCAGCGCTACGAGACTGAGAGAGATAAGAGAAAAACAAATGGCCCAGCCTTGAGCTGACGTTTCCTCTGTAGCTGCTCGGAGCAGCCCTCCTTATCAAAGACATCGTGCTCCTTCACCCACACAAGTACAATCAGCGCTGCTCTGAGGCCTTTAAACGTCAAAGCCGCTCCACAATAGGACAAGATTGGATGGGATAATGAAGCCAATTGAAGCAAAATGTGCCATCAAAGTGATGGTAATAGCAAGTATCAGTTTAACATAAATGCTATATTAAGACATTTTAACTGAAACTCCCAATTAACAACATTATTATGTCCAATAGCTCAAAATATTACATAACACATTTACTTTACATGATAAACAAATACCAGAATACCCAAACCAGGGTATCTCTAGACATCTAGCGTCTCTGGCTGCTGGGAATAATCTCAGTGTCGCCCCCAGACTGCTGGAACTGGGCTGAAGAGGAGTGTGTGTGTGCAGAACAGGAGTGTGTGTGCCAGGCAGGCGTGTATGTGCCGAACAGGAGTCCATGTGCCATACAGGAGTGTGTATGTCATACAAGAGTGTGTGTGCCAGGCACAGTTGCTCAGAATTGCGTTTGCATGTGCAGGATGAAAAAGCCTCTGACAGACGAGCCCCACAATTCTCAGCAGGAAAACTCCGGATCAGTGCCAGAACCTTCGGTTCAACTCCATCCTCCTGGAGGAGCTACAGATAAGATCCAGCAGTCTGACAGAGAGGACTGGATCACCATGATCCAGCATCCAGAGAGTGGGGTCTTGTGGCATCATGTAGCAGTGTTTGCAGTGCTGAAACATGAAACCAGGATCAATGGATCTAGTGTTCAATATTACACTGGTCAGGAAAACAGCTTAGCAAAGCTAAATGCATTAACATATGCACACGTTCGCTTATATTTAGGCAGGAAGGTACAGAAAGAGGATAATTCCTTCATTTTGCTTCGAATGTATCCGCACCATTTAGACATCAGCACCCTCACACACGCGCGCACGTGTGCACGCACACACACTTCCATTGTTGATAAATATTTACTGTCTCCATCTTCTCAAACACGTGCAGACACACTCCTGCAGCGGGAAACAGCCGACATCAGCGCGGAGGAAGGGACGGGTACAGGGTGCCAGAACCGACCCCTCCCAGCTGGTGTCTGCTCTGCTCCCGTCAACGTGTCAACAGCTAGAGCTGAGCACACATTTGTGTGTGTGTGTGTGTGTGTGTGCGCACGCAGCTGTGCATCCTCACACCTTCACCAGCAAACGCATCACTCACTCCTGAAACACACCCTTGCACGCATCATCAATCTGCCGCCGGACAGCTATCGGTGTGCCGAGCGCCCGGCACAAACCGTTCAGAAGGTGTTAATGAGGAGACATTAAGGCACACGCCGAACCCAGGGGAGAGAGGGGAGAGGGAGGTCAAGCCTCCTCACAGGCCCCGCCCTCATGGAGCAAGCCCATGAAGACCAATGAGACTGCATCCAGACCCTGGCCAAGACAAAAAGGGTGGGGCCACTAACATTCTGGGCTAACTACCCTCTGAATAGAGCACGGAGCCAATCAGCAGTGTCGCACTGGGTTCTGGGACATTTTAAACTTTTACAGAGGCTGCACCTTCAGAGAGGGTGTAGATGAGTGCGTCAGAATAGCGGGCGTGAAAAGAACATCACACAAACGCAGACGAATGCCAACATTTACCAGAAGTCAGAAGGAATTCGCAGTAAACATGCAGCGTCACTACATTTTCAGGGGTGCCCGAAGGGCTAAACCTGTCACAGAAGAAAAAGAGAAGAGGGGTGGAGAGAGAGGCGGGGTCTCGTCGCCCTTGAGCCTGTGAGAGACTGATATCCATCTGTTTCATTTCCGCCCATTTCTCCCCTGATGCTTTCTGAAGGGGAGTGTGTAGGAGGAAGCCAGCTTTCCGCTCTGAGGGAGCCCAGATCCTGGACTGTGAAATGCATTTGTGTGTGTGTGTGTGTGTGTGTGTGTGTGTGTGTGTGTGTGTGTGTGTGTGTGTGTGTGTGTGTGTGTGTGTGTGTGACAGAGGGTCAGATACGATGTCATTAGCAACTTCCAAATGACAAATGGTTTTCAGGTGTCACAGGATTTGTTTAAACCAGTAACCTGAGTCGTTCTACCTCAGTCCCCCCAAAAAACCAAGGTTACAGGGGTCACTGTGAACTATAAACAGTTAACAGCTATGCAACCCAAGACCTTCTTACAGTGACTGACAGTAACAAAGTCTTTAAAGTGTGGCCAGAAATAACAGAAAGGGCCATCCCATAATGCCAGTGTAACCACAAACGACGGTGATGTCAGCTGCCATCTTCCTCTCATTCAGATCGCCCTGGTGCTCCAGCACCTGACATGGACCATGTTGACCCAGGCAACATCCAGACCAGCGCTGCTCTCATTTCAACTTCGCCCTGTTGGTGAGGTAGGTGGGTCGCTTTACGGACCACACTGGAGAGTCAACTCATGACCTCCTCTCCTGAACCAGTGGCAGAACCCACTGAGCTAACCAGTCCCTGAGAGAGGAGCTGAGTATGGAATGTGAAAGCAACAGTGATTCCCTCTGTAATCCCGTGGTAATCGGAGGATTTGGGGATCTAACCCCCAATCTAGGAGAAAGGACAGCAGATCCAAACATCACCATCTGAGATCTCCGTCCAGAAGTGTGCAGTCATGATGACGCTGTGTAAGACCCTCAAGCTCCCAGACTTTGCTACAAGACCGGAGCATGAAGGAAAAAGAGACGACACGGAGGAAGGTGGAGTGCAGAAATGATATATAAAGGTTTAAGTGGATGTGCTAGTCAGCCATCCTATTTATGTGTGTGTATGTATGTGTGTGGTATGTTTGTGTGTGTGTGGACCTCTCCCAAGGCCATATCTCAGGAGGAGAGTCTTCATGGGTCAAAAAGGCAATTGCTGAAAGCCACAGTCAAGCAAAGACTGCCATAAAATGTCTCCCTTACCTTAAACACAGGCCACACGAGGTCCTCTATAGCGGGGCTGCTTTGATTGGCAGCAAGAATTCTCTATTCTCCAGTTATGGTAACTGTTGCACGGCCTCTGTCTGACTGGCCAGGCACATGGTCCCACCACAGTCTCTGCCATGTAAACAATGCTCTTCCTTACATCTGTTAAAAGAGCTGACAGGTAAAGGGAGGAGCTGCAGAGTTACTGCTGTGCCTTTAGGTTCCTCGGCCTTGTGGGAAGTCAGGAGGCCTGGAGCACTGCTGAGTACTGCAGGAGAGAGTGACGTGACTGTAGAGAGAGAGGGATGGAGAGAGAGACAGAAAGAGAGAGAGAGAGGGATGGAGAGAGAGTGACGGAGAGAGTGAGAGAGAGGGAGGGATGGAGAGAGAGAGGGACAAAAAGAGAGAGGGGGGATGGAGAGAGAGAGGGGGAGAGAGGGAGGGATGGAGGAAGAGG
>NC_135212.1:23384815-23439815 GCF_052324685.1 Brachyhypopomus gauderio
AGAGGGAGTGAGAAGGAGAGACGGAGAGGAAGATGGAGGACAGGGAGTGTTTGGCAAGTCTTCCTACAGGTCTGCACTTGCCCACACTGCATGGTTAGCATCATATAGTCCTTTAAGTAAGCCTCACTACATTGCACACCAACTGTTATATTACCTACACACTCAGCTACATCTTTATGTGTGAGCTACATGTGTGAGCTACGTAGACTCAAGGTTGGCTGGTGGCTTCTTGTTGCCAGGGCAACCCCACACAAATAGCCAGGGGTGGGTATGTGATGATTGAAATGCAAAGGTTCGCCTCAGCCACAATTATTAATATGTATGGGGAGCATCATCTATGACAAGCACCAAATGTCAGGCTTCAGCGAGATGTGTGCAGGGCTGGCTGTACTGTAGGCCAACGGAGGACCGCTTAACCTCCGGAGAAGGGGGGGGGGGGGGGGGGGGGGGGGGAGTGTTTTGCTCTTCTGTGCTACTGAACTCCAGCAGGCCAACAGAAAGCCAGACCAGTCAGGAAAGATCCGGACTCTACTGCAACTGCATCACACGGGGTTGCCAGATCATCTCTTTTCTTATGATTACGCCGACCGAAAGAGCCTGCCTCGTGGAGGGGCTTACGCACGGACGTAGTTTTGGGGGGGGACGGGGGGGACATGTCCCCCCCACTTTTTCAAAAGCCGGTTTTGGTCCCCCCCAGTTTTTACAGTTAAAACCAAATATTTAAGTAGCGACGAAGTCATGTCCCCCCCCACTTTTTAACGGTTAAAAAACCAATATCCAAATAGCGACAAATCTAGCACTAGGATCATGCAGCACACACCCCCCCCCGCTCAACAGTTCGCCACGCCACCCCAGGTTGTGTCCCCCCCACTTATGAAATCAAAACTACGTCCATGGGCTTACGAAACTTGGACGCAACCCCCACCTGACCGAGGCACCAGCTCCAACACCAGTTCCCATGTATATGCACTGTGGAGCAAGTCCACCGTGCTGGCTGATGGGCTTATGGGATACATCTAGACATGTATGAAGGCACGTGTGAAAGGAGCAATCCCACACGTGTTTGTGCTCACGCAGTGCGTGGTACTCACAAAGCATATATAGTTAGGAACTGGTGATGTTTCAGGCACACGTGACAGTATGCCATCTCTACAGACAACATGACATTTCACTTCCTCAACATTCTATTTACAACCTGTACTGTTATACTGGGTCATTGTTTTAGTCACAAGAAAAGAGACTCAGGGTAGTTTATGAGCATTTATAGGGCACATGCCTTTCTCATGACAGAGAACATGGGTTAGACCAGAGACTTTAGCGGTGTCATCAAAACAGGTGTGGTGCTGAATTTGGTAAGATGCGTCCCCTTCTCAGGAACTCACTGAACTGTTGATCCTAGTTCAAAATCACTTTAGAGCTATATAGTTGGGACCAATTCATGTTTACTCCATGAGTTTCATGACTGTAACACCAGTGTATCCAGAATTAGGAGGGGTGCATATCTCAGCAGGTGGTCTGCCAAAAAAGGCATCTCCGTGCACCTTTTCATTTAAATTTGGCTGATTCTACTTCAAAATCATTTTAGCCATATAGACACAAACAGCCAGTTTTACAGATGCAACACCATAAAATTAAATATAAAATGTATATGGATGTCAGTTAGGAAATACTGAATTATAATACTCTCAGTATTAAACAGGATGCACTGCTGTCAGGACTCGTCAATACATGGGTTTTCTAACAGACTGAAACGGGGACAGCATTCACATATAAAACAGTACGTGTGGGACACAACTCCATCCAGAATGCTGAATTCGGCACAACACCTGGCAACACTGTCCACGCAGTTCCGACCGCGTAGCTTCCACGTGTTCGCCACCGCTTGTGTGCGTGATGGAAACACGATTCCGTGACATAAACCGGACACTAGACTGGACAACGCTGTTTGCTTTTCACCTGGGGCTTACGTCGGTCGCCAGAGCAAACAGAACCAGGGCGTGGGACGAGATGGACTGGTCGCGTTGTTGCTTTCTGCACCTTGCTACCTAACAGCTGTCGCGTTGTAACCAGGCCCCTCGGGCACGAGCTTTGCAATCTGGTTTGTGCGTGTGTGTTTTTTAAGCCCGTACTCTGCAACTCTGTATAAACACAAAATAAATGCAAGCCTTCCTCGGTGATGAATCCTGCTTACGGACGCATAGGTATGACATTGAAATAAATAGAGATTTCAAACGTGGCGGCGGTCGACAGGGCTGATTACTATGTACGAACGCACAGGCACTGTTTTCACACTGATCCACAAAACAACACATATTCAATATTTACACAAATGACAGCAGGGCTATACGGCGTTATTTAAACAGCACCCACATCGCCTCGCTGAGTGCGAATGGACGCGCGCGCTCTGCAGCCAGGTCCGCCCTATTTTTATAACGCACGCGCCTGTGAACTTTAGGCTCCCCGGGGCCCCCGCTAAATCTTGGCCGCCTACAGTAAAACGATCGCTTAAAGTTCTACCACGTGCAACGCAGTACATGCTGGGACGAGCCGTTGGAATGAGTTTGTCTGCATATGCGAGCATTTCCCCAAAGAACAGAGTCTACAGAATAACCCCGTGCTTCATTTAACCAAATGGCCAATGTCAGTAGACATGTAACTACCATAGAATAATCATGGAACTGAGGCTTAGGTTCACTAGCTGAAAATATCATCGTATTTACAAATTCGATTTTATAAAGGGAATGAATAAAAAGTTATGTTTGTGGTTGTGTTACTATTTTCTCTCCTTAAAACATCTTACTAATGCCAACTCCCACCAACAGCCACCGCCTGCAGGCCCGTTTCGTCGCCCTTCTAAGATCAATTGCCAAGTGTATTTTTCCCCGGGTCAAAAGTAGATTACAACGGATGTTCTCTTCTTCTTTCTTCTTTCCGTTGCCGTCTGTGCTCGTTTGCATGTGTTTATGGTGAAGGGTGATGTACAGGCATTGAACTAGCTCTGGAAACGTAAGCCAGCTCAGTTCTCTGGTTGGCACCGGCCACTCTGCAGCGTGTGCGTTACTACACCCAGACCCGTACATCATCTCAACCTGAACTCCGCTACTTCCATTCGCTCCCAAATACAACCACTGGCATCATGCAACCACGCAGTAGGCGAGTCTTTTAGCCCTGGGAAATGTTTTGTATAATATACCATGCAGTATGAAGACATTACGTTAAATAACTTGACTATGAGAGTTCTGTAAAGCAGAGCAGTTGCGAACCGGTCCAAACAAGAGTCCTATACATGAACACATCTTACCGGAACAGACATCTTGCGGTGCTTCTCAGTCCACTGGAGCTTGCAGAAGATTTTAATAGACCAGGCTGCTTTCTTCTACGCTTTCAAATACACAAAACACAAATTTTCTTTTGCACGCCTTTTATATCTGTCTATTCCATGCTTTGTAGTGTAAACGGTGATCCTCGGTTCTGTCCCGTCGCGGAGGGCTGAAGTTGAATGTAAATGTTTGGAATATTTTCCGACCGCCTAGGCGAAGCCCATCAAACACGGCGCAGTTCACCTCGTACGTAGAGAGCCCAGTCTCTCGCGTCGTGGACCCGTCCCCCTTTCCCAATGTCACTCGATACGCTGGTCCGCTCGAAGAGATGACCGTAGATTCAGCACAACAGTTGTTCTCCTCTCAATCTAGCGCCGGTGGGAAGCTGCAGCTCTTGTCTTGCGGCTGGGAAGCGTATCTCGCCACTTGGACGCAGAAGGAGACGGTGCGCCGCTCTCTCCTAACGAGCGAATCAAGTTGTTTAAAGGGGCAGACTCGCTAAAACTGTCGTGGAAAGCACGCAGGGCGCCAGCTGCGTTGTGTTTTTCGAATCTGAATAACATTTCCGAGAGACACAGGACGAGGCTTGTAGGAAGCCACTTCATGTATAATGAATGATCATCAGCAGTAATGAGAGGCTTAACTTTTTTCGGTGTTTTGTTCGATTCGACTGTCCTTTCGAAAACTACCCCAAAGATTATCTCATCAAACTAAAGTAGAAGAGGACACACTTTGTATAAATCACTATCGTTTCAGTAGAAAATCTGAAATGTGATGCTAAAACAAACATTTAAAATAATTAAAAGAAAAACTCCTCTTGATCATGGTGACCAGTATTACAGTACAGCTGGAAAGTCACTAAATTTTGTAGCTTGTCTCAGTTCCTCCGGGTAATCAACACTGAAGAAGAGTGGAGACACTGAGGTCCCGCAGTCCTGCTGAGGGGACACTACTGGACAGTGGTGAGTTGGACAAGGAGCTGGGGTCTCTGAGACTCCCCAGAGGAATTACTCTATGGCTCCTGGAGATGCCTTTTAATTATACAGCCACAGTGAAGAAGCCCAGAGGTTCAACCTTGAACCCTCTCTATTTCTAACCATCAGTTTCGTTGGTGTCATGTTTCTCCTTCCTCACAAAGCCTGCCACAGCCGGACCGGATGTAAGGAAAGGAAGAACTCCTCGGGGAAAGTAAAATGAATTAGTGTCCTTAGGGAATAAGGGTTGGGAAGAATCTATTCCGACTCGTTTAAACTGAGTCTGAAAAGTATGTACATGTACTCAACACGTTGGGACCACGTGGTATAAAGTGAAAGGACTATGCATTTACAAAGCCTCAAATACATATAGTTTCCGTTAATAAGATTTTGTCCTGTTAAAACCGTAGTGTGGCAGGATATGGATTGAACTCCCATTTCAGAGAGATTCCTGTCAGATTCCAAGATCGTTTCCCCCAGACATCTAGAATGAAAAGGGCAGCTGGTAGAAATGAGCTCGTTCATCCTCACACACTGTATATTTCCAACATCTTGGTCACTGTCCTGTGACTGTAATGCAAGGGCTGTGCCTTGTTATACCTCTGAAGTGTCTTTTCCAACAGGAGCCAGATGAGAAGCATTTGGAGCATTCTGTCGTGCTGTTATTTTAGGCTCTCTCTATTGCGATTGTTTATAATTACCCTCTCAACAGAGCTGTCTATTTCTAAGCACCTTGCCCTCATTTGAAGCCCTGCACTTGGTGACAGACAGTTACACATGCCTGGGGGTGATGTTTGCGCCAAATATACACCAGGCATTCTGGGTATCCACCTAACACCCATAAGCTTGCTTTTATATCATACACTAGAGTGAGAGAGTAGGCACATAAAACAAAATGTTACTCTCAGCTGCCAATACTGCCCCTGTCAAACATGCCACATACAGTGTGTGTGCAAATGAGGAGAAATCATGCGTCAAGACGTTCAGGAAGACGCTCTGCTTCTCGGAGATGCTCCCTCAGAGCAGACGTGCTCGTTTAGACGTTATTTCACAAAAGCATCCTCCCCATTTCGTGATGTTGCTTGACAGACTGGATTAAAAAGTGAATCACTGATCGCTAAAACAGAAGGAAAAGGAATGTGAAGATGACTAGCTTAAGGGAAGGAACGTGTCCAACGTAAATCAAGATTGCGTTTGCGTCCAGAGACATAAAAGCTGAGGAACCTGTATTGGGGGAAGTATGGGAGGGGAAGATTATGGAAAAGAGAGAAAGAGAGAGATAGAGAGAGATAGAGAGTGTCACTGGAGAAAGGTAGAGGTGCATGGACTAATAAGCTAACTGACACTAAAGTTATCTGCACATTTCTTTGAGCATAAAGGTTTGGAAAAAGGAAGAAGCTAAATTTGTGCAAAGTGCTGGATGACAGAGGAGCAAAGCAGACGAGCACTTTGCATCGAAACTTGTGGCTGTAATGCGTGTGTGTGTGTGTGTCTGATCACACTCAGGATCTCGTAGTGCTGTGTGTAGACCTGGGAAAATCTGGAGGCTTACAATAGCCGATCAGATGGTACAGCTCAGAAGGTGCTAATGCACTGTTCTAATGAGCCCGCTTGCATAGAAAACACTCCGAACAACAGAGGAAAGGTAACCAGATGTATTTTTGTATAAGAGATTTATAGATTTAATAAATGTACTTTAACAAAGTACAGTTTAGAGATGATAAAATGATGCAGGACCAATATGTTCTTTCAATTGATTTTAATAAAACGAATGTTATAGTTGGTTGTTAGCTGCAGCCCCATGTGTGTGTGTGTGTGAGTGAGGAAGAGTGTGTGAATAATGATGAGAATGGTCAGCTCCTGATTGGTGGACTGAGGACATGAATAGAGATGAACCTGACTCCCTGGTCTGAATGTCAGTCGCTCTGGCGAGAGGGTGTGGGAGTGTACAGAACCAGCCTGACATGCCCTTTTACGTATGTGAATTTCACATTTAGATATGACTCCAAGAAGTGTCTGGGTGTCTATAAGAAATCTGCTATTCTGTGTGTGTGTGTGTGTAGCACAAGCCAGATCGCTTTTCCCGCAGCGAGAGGCCATTTTGAGTGGCAGGTTGTGTGCATGCTGAGCAGATCCAGGCGGTCAGTGATCAAGTGGCAAAACACGGCATGTGTGCTGTCCACCTGCAGAGACGTCTCCCCAGACGAGCTCCCAGCTGGCCAGTCAGTTGCTTTCCTGCCCCCCCCCCGGCACCACGCTGGGCTTCGTCGCTACGGAAATGAGTAGACGCGGAACCAAACGCACCTCCGACTGGGCTGTTTGTGGAAATGGGAGCAAACAAACAAGGCCATGACAGTAGTGATGGCGTAGAAGGAGTGAGGCCAACATATATCAACAGAACTGCTAAGAAATGTAACTATAGCTTCATATCAAGAAAAATAGGCCAAAGGTTGATAATCAGCGGCATTACATGATTATCTAACGCTGGATGAATCTAACTGTCCCATGTTTTGACTTTAGGTGCCGTGCGCTCCAGCCAAGCTAATGTCACCCAAATACAATCTCGCCTAAAACAAAGCGTAGAATATTCAGGACCTTTCTTAAGGCTAAGACCGATGGAAAGATAATAGTTTTGCTAGGAAGATATTGTTTTGCAATAGTGAGAAAATGACATATGAGAATCAGGAAACAGCAGAGGAGCATGGGCTATGGTACTTTAGATGTTGGCACAACCCCCCCCCGGGGCGTTGGGGGGGAAGGGGGGGCAGTGGGTGGAGCATCTCAATTAACAGTGAGCAGTGCCTTATTTCAGAAAAACGTCAAACCAAAAGGATTTGATTTATTCTGTGCCGAAGGGCATAAAAAAACCTGTTTACAACACAAGAGATGTAATTACCATACGATCAATCTTAACAGCACAAACTCTCAAAGGGGACACAGCATGACTTCAGAAACAAACAGCACTTTTCAGCGCAGAAGCCGCTCTTAAGGTCTGTGACTGTGAGAAGCATGTCATCATGACTTGAGGAATGAAACCGAACGCTCTTACATCACTGATCCCTCATTCAGCAGGTTAGGGGGTAAACAGACCAGAGAGATGGGGAAGTGGCACATGGCAAGCAGCTCTTTAGGCTGGGCTTCCTGCTGCTCCTCCTGCTCTAGGCTGGGCTTCCTGCTGCTCCTCCTGCTCTAGGCTGGGCTTCCTCCTGCACCTCCTGCTCTAGGCTGGGCTTCCTCCTGCTCCAGCAGTATGGAGTTTGGTGAGAGGGGCAAGAGGGTCTCCGGGCTCCTTTCCCATAGAGGAGCAGGCAGAGGAGCAGGCAGAGGAGCAGGCAGAGGAGCAGGTAGAGGAGCAGGTAGAGGAGCAGGCCCTGGCATGCAGGAGAAGAAAGGAGCTCCATTGTCTGGGAGAGCTCCGTCCTCAACAGCCACAGTCCTAGTCAGTATGAGAGACAACCAACATGGATGCAGGCAGCAGACCCGCGAGTGTGTACAGTGCACAAAGAGGATGTGTGTGTGTGTGTGTGTGTGTGTGTGTGTGTGTGTGTGTGTGTCTATTGTCCATGTTCTTGTGTGGGTGTTCTTGGATCCACACTGCCCACTCTCCTGTCATCGTTTCATGTTGCTAAGACGTACGCCCTTCTCCAGCTGAAACTGTCGATGGTCTACTCTCTCCAGGAAGTTCTTCCTCTCCACATACCTGCACAAAGAGCCAGACCACACACACACACACACCATCAGCAAAGAAATACTAGATAACAGTGTTTACACATAACAGCACCGTACGCATGCACAACACACAAATAGGTGTATGTTACAATGTCCATGGTGCACATTGTCTCTCATGCTCTCACTCACTCACACAAGCTCTCGCTCGCTCTCTCTCTCTCACACACACACACACACACACACACACACACACACAAATGAAGAAAAAAAAAACAGTGATGCAAGCACTTTCAGTGCATCTTGTCTGTATGTGATGACCTTTCCACGGTGCAGTAGGAAGGAAATGGAGCTCTACGCACAGCCACAGTCACTGTTATCACACCACATTTTCAGTCTCACTCCCCAGCATGGGGCCTCCTGCAGGGCTGTGTACCGTGTGCCCTCTGTACAACCATGAGCCTAAACACGTGTCTGATTGACAAAGCACATGGAATAGCACTTCAATTTGCCTTTTGAAACCTCTACGAGAACAACCACAAAAGAACCGTTAGTGAGAAGAAGAGGAGAGATGAGCGGCAGATTTTGTGCTTGTTTGGAGCGACTTTTTATGTACATGAGATTTAATGACGGTGTAAATGTTTTGGAAACGAAACCAGGCCCTCTCTCGACATTAAGAGACCTCCAACCAACGTGGCTACAGAGGCTCTGCGGGAACTGTTAGCAGGAGCAGCTGCATTTGCACAGGGACAAGAGAGACTCTCAACGAAGTTGAATATTTATTAAATATTCTATTATGGCCCTGCCAATGCTCGGTGGACCGCCACATCTGCGGACGCCGAGATTGTGAAATGTGCTTTTTACGCTGGAGACACAGCAGCAAGAACACATTTACCACACGCGTACCCACTATGGGATGAAATACAGCTGATCTATGATTGAACTAGAATCATCTCCAAGCATCTGTGTCCACACTGGTTTGTGTTGGCCCCCCCACACAGGAGCACCGTGTTCCTGCGCACACGTCACCCTGCAGCTCAGGCTGGGGGTTCAGCCTCGGGACCCAGAGGAGTGGACGCCAAACAGCATAAGGAGTTACTCAACAGCCTTGGAAATCAGCCTCACCTGCCTAAATACAGCATCCCAAATGGGTGGGAGTTGGGGTTTGCTGTTCTTGGATCTGAACGACAGGTCCACCAGTGAACACAGTTAATGTGAAGCTGAGAATCTCTGCTGACCCAGAGTCAGTGATCCCACTCTGGGTTGAATCCAGGCCTGTGGGTGTCCAGTGTGGGACACCACACCCTCCACGTACTCTTTCCAGCCTCCTCTCAAACCACAGTCCTCCCAAAGAGACAGGGGACCAGAGATGCTGCAACAAGCTGTAATTTAGCCTCTCGGAAGAGCCTTATTTTTAACCCCAAGCCCAGGTTTTTAATTTTGGGGTCCTCTCCACCACAGTCTAGTGAGGCTGAGCTGAAAATGGTCGGTGTGGGCATCAAAACGCATCTCACTGTCGAGCATTGAATGGGTTACAGTCTACTCAGAGTGTAGATGATGTCATTGGAGATTATCAGCTGCTGGAGAAATGGTCTACTCTCGTAAGGCCAAGACACAAGCCCCGCCCCCTCCCACAGGTCCCAGCACAGCTCACCTGAGCCCAGACACATCTCCAGACTGAGACAAAGGGTTGCCCTGGGAGACAGAAGATCAGAGATCCTATATACAAACATGTGGAAACACACACATGCACGTAACTATGGACACGTAGGGAGAGGAAGGTGTTTAAGACCTCAGAGATCAGCAATAATTGGTAAATGAATTCTACCACAATATTTTATGCTTAATATAATATTGTTTAATATCTTGCAACACTTCACACATGTATCTAAAGACTTTGCTGATTATTTGCTTTACAAAGATTTAATTGGTGGCAAATATTGCAAGCTGATAAAACACGTTATTGCTCCTTTGAACACTTCTGTCTCAGTCTGGTTGGTGTCAGTTTATAGTGTTTTGGATCTGTGGCTTTTTGTTTTTTTTTACTGCTGAAGTTAATGTTAAGAAATATCACTATTAAGTAAGAAAGGTCATTGTAAGAACACACATTTGCTAGCCCTATATGCTAATTAATCTGCAGAGATGAGGTAGAGTATGGAGATGCCAGCAACAGAGAGACTGGCTCTGTTTACAAGCATGCAGCTTAAGCAAGAAAGAGATGAAGAGTGCCAAATCTGTGAATTAGTTTCATGCATTAAAATACCATATGCTTCTGTATTAAAATTCCAGCAAAAGGACCGGATCCTGGAATGACTCTGATTAGTCAGCTGATTAAAGACTGCTCATCTAAAATCAAAATACAGTTATACGATGTCCAAGGAGATCACAAGAGCATCCCTGGTACATACCGTCTTGCCTTTCTATTTACACACAATGAGATTTTCTGCTCCAAACGCACATGTGAAGAGCATGATGACTGTTAACTGTAGCCCTGAAATTCAATCTGTACGGTGAAAAGAAAAAGGATGCCACAGATCCATCCCAAATGGAACCCTTCTGATCTGTGCAAAAACACCATGTTAGAACTGGTTCAGTACACAAACTGCACCACGCTCAATCTCATACCAATTATATTACGGGATTATATTACTGCAACATTACAACCCTGTATTCTCTGGAATGGAGCTTAACGTCCACACACCAACCTCAAAAAGCCAATACTGCAAAGACCTAGTGTGCCTTCCTATTGTGTAAGAGGTGGAAAAGTGTGCATGGGTGTGTGCAAGCAAGTGTATCCAGGAGGAATAACCACAGGTGTGGGATGGCAATGTGTGTATGTGTGTGTGTGTGTATGGACAGGTGGCAGCCCTCACAGTATGCCCTTTGCTGGGAAAAGTCACTGAGACATCCACAATACACACAGTGCCAGACTGTATTACACCATCACTACATGTATTATAGGACCTCTCCCTACTTCTGCACACACACACACACACACACACAGCAGAAAACAACTTAATGATAGCTAAACACAGCCAAAGTAAAGTAAATGTGTGCGCACATAGTATTTACATGAAAACATGTAATTTCAGAGAAGGCCTTGCTATGGTTCACAGCAGAGCACTCCATACAGTTAAAGGCATGTAGACATGATCACTTCATTACAGTACACCACAGGCACTATGACGCTTTTACAACCTCGCCAAAGAGCAGAGTACAACAGCAGCGCCTGCCTGGCCCGACACTTCCATGGCAACCCACCTCCTCTCACTCTACCCATGATGCAGTGCCTTCCAGAATTACAGGCACACTTGGTGAAGATGAGCAAATGGAGCCATGGAAAACACTTGAGAATCACACAGAAATCCTGCCTTTCAAACAGACTACATTATTTGGAGATGAGATGGCCGGATGACACAAAAACACCTGAGGTGGGATTGGCTTTAAACAATTTAAACAATTTTTTAAAAGTCTTCTAGAGAAAAGAGTCTGATCTTCACTTTGCAGTATGGTGGCAGATGTGTGGTGAGTTTCTTCTTTGTAAAGGCCCATGAAACTGGTTAGAACGGTCAAGTTAATTTTATTTATATAGCGCTTTCTACAACATAAGTCGTTACAAAGCAGATTAATAGTTCTATTTCTAGGCCGAGCAGTCCTTACAATGTAGATGTTGGGCCTCAGGTAGGAGGCAGCAGTGGCACGTCTGCTGGCGGCATTGCCACATCTAATACAACATTATAAGCTCTAAGAACTACCAGAAGGCTTTAGATCAAAACCTAGCTGCCTCAACCATGAAGGACACATAAAAACCCCCTCACACAACCTTTCCTCGCCTTACCTAAAGCCCAGTAACAACCTACAAGGTGAAGAGAAGAGAGTGTAAGCAGAGACCAAGGGTACAGAAGGATCAGGAGACCAATGGTCCAGAAGGATCAGGAGACCAATGGTCCAGAAGGATCAGGAGACCAATGGTCCAGAAGGATCAGGAGACCAATGGTCCAGAAGGATCAGGAAACCAATGGTCCAGAAGGATCAGGAAACCAATGGTCCAGAAGGATCAGGAGACCAATGGTTCAGAATGATCAGGAGACCAATGGTTAAGGAGGATTGGGAAAGATTTCATATGGAGGAAGGACCTCATGTGTTTGTTTCACCCTTCCTCCAGCGTTCTTAAAAAAAAAATTAATCAGAGGTTGGCAAAGGATAGGGGTGCTAATAACTAATGTGTTTTCACACATATTGTTCCAATTTGAGTAATTTCACCCAATGACAAACATTTTCAGCGCGAAGATTGCAATGTAATTAACAACAAAGGTTTCTTTTTCTGAAGGTGACAAAAAAAAAATCATCCAAAAAAGTATTTCTTTTAATGCCATTTCCATTCAGAGACGAGGTCCAGCGTGTCCAAGAGGAAGCTGGATACTAGCTTTCCTTCCTTCCCCCATCCTGACCTCATCCTTCCAATCAGGCATTTCGTTCTCCAAATGTCCTCCTCCAAGTCCTTCAGAAGCTGATCACTTTAAGTGATTTTCAGGCCGAGTGAAATCAGTCTGGACTGACTACCATAAGCAGACAGTATATGCTGGAATCAGCCAAGATGTGTTTCATAGTCACAATAGGATGTGATGGATAACACTAGCTATGCTGTCAGGGATATATACACTGCTCAAAAAATATAAAGGGAACACTAAAATAACACATCCTATATCTCAATGAATAAAATATTCTAGTTGAAAATCTTTATTACATAGTGGAATGCAGAGAATAAAATAAAAAAAAATGATTAATGTGAATGAAAATTATTATCCCATGAAGGTTTGGATTTGGAATCATACTCAAAATCAAAGTGGAAAATCAAATAACAGGCAGATCCAGCTTCGGTGGAAATTCCTTAAGACAAGTGAGGCTCAGTAGTGTGTGTGGTCTCCACGTGCCTGTATCACCACCCGGCAACACCTGGGCATGCTCCTGATGAGGTGGCGGATGTTCTCCTGAGGAATCTCCTCCCAGACCAGGATTAAAGCGTCAGTCAACTCCTGGACAGTCTGTGGTGCAACATGGTGTTGGTGGATGGAAGTAGACATGATGTCCCAGATGTGCTCGATTAGATTCAGGTCTGGGGAATGGGCAGGCCAGTCCACAGCATCAATGCCTTCATCATGCAGGAACTGCTGACACTTCAACCTCATGAGGCCTAGCATTGCATGCATCATAAGGAATCCAGGGCCCACTGCAGCAACATATAGTCTCACAATTAGATTTAAACTTAATCTAACTAAAAAGTCCCCACTACTTATAGTCAACTTCCAAAGCCCAATTTGTTTGATGAGCAAACTTTAAATCTGAAGGTTACAGTTCGAATAAGTTCTGGCTTTAGGCTAGAACCGAGAAACAACGATTCAAACGACAGCATTTAGCACAGAAAACATTTATTAAACACACTCTACAATAAAACAATGTAACAAAAGGCAGAGGGGGTGGCAGTAGGTGACGTAGTGTCTACGTAGGGGTGTGTGTGTGTGTGTGTGCGCGTTCATGTAGGTGTGCATGTGTGTGTATTCGGGGGTACGTGTGGGTGTGCATGCGCGTGTACGTGCATTTGGGTACGTGCGTATGGGGTGGGGGGGTGGGGGGGGGGATTGGGGGGGTGGGGTTTGGAGGTTTTACAGACACAGAGGAACTAAATGGCACGAAAACCAAACTAAGCTCTCCTCTATAGCCACAAACACAAAGCACCCAGACAATAGATTGGGGCTGGATTGGGATTGCCTAGTACAGTGACACAGAATTACCGAGGAGAGGAGAGCTCCTTCATGCGCTTTTGGGAGGAATGTCCCGCTGGATCACGTTGCTCTGTCCAGATAACGTGGTGGTGGCCGGTCAATCGGCAGTCCCTCCATGGTCAGTTTGCTGATTTTCCCAGGGGAGGATTTGCAGTTGACTTCAAGATGAATTTGGAGGTCCAGCCTTCAGCGAATGTTCAAAACAATTCTTGATTTCGGATGGCTAGCGGAAAGTGGTTGAGTATTAACAAACTCCACCAAAGAAATAAACTAGCAAACAAATTTTTCCTTGCGACGGTCATTTGTTGCATGGGCCCGAGTGCAGAACTAATAGCGCTTTGTTCTCGAAGGTGTGCATGCTCTTCGTCTCTATGTAGCTACTGGGTTGCAGCCAAGTAAAAAGACTGGACAAAGGGGGATTCCCTGTTTTAAATGGGTTTGTCTGGTGACGTAGCTCCACGTCCATCCTGACTTGGGCAGTACCACTCGGGAGAGCGCCTCTTTTTGTCTGTGGAGTCATGGTACCTACACAGAGCACAGGGCGCCAGTGGCAAATCTGCCAATCTTGGTGTTCTCTGGCAAATGCCAATCGTCCTGCACGGTGTTGGGCTGTAAACACAAGCCCCACTTATGGACATCAGGCCCTCATACCACCCTCATGGAGTCTGTTTCTGACAGTTTGAGCAGAAACATGAATATTAGTGGCCTGCTGGAGGTCATTTTGCAGGGCTCTGGCACTGCTCCTCCTGTTCCTTCTTGCACAAAGGAGGAGGTAGCGGTCCTGCTGCTGGGTTGTTGCCCTCCTACGGCCCCCTCCATGTCTCCTGGTGTACTGGCCTGTCTCCTGGTATCTGCTCCATGCTCTGGACACTGTGCTGACAGACACAGCAAACCTTCTTGCCACAGCTCGCATTGATGTGCCATCCTGGATGAGCTGCACAACCTGAGCAACTTCTGAGGGTTGTAGACACCTCCTCATGCTACCTCTATGGCGAGAGAAATGACAAAATGCCAAAGTGACCAAAACATCAGCCAGAAAGGATGAGAACTGAGAAAAGGTCTGTGGTCACCACCTGCAGAACCTTTATAAGGGGTGTCTTGCCTCTCATTTCTACTTGTTGTCTGTTCTATTTGCACAACAGCAGGTGAAATTGATTCACAATCAGTGTTGCTTCCTAACTGAACAGGTTGGTTTGACAGACCTGTGGTTGACTTGGAGTTACATTGTGTTGTTTTAGTGTTCCCTTTATTTTATTTTTTTGAGTAGTGTATTTCAGCAAATGGAAATAACAAAAGGACATTTCAGCAAAAGCACATTTCAACGACAAGAGATGGATCTTGGGATTATGAACTCGCACTGTGGTGTACAGCCTTGCTACACCACTGGTTGCTCACACTCCAACAGGGCTTAAAACAAAAGTCCGTGTGTGTGTTAATTAATGGGGGCAGTGGTACAATGGACAAAGAACTACAAAGGAAAGGGTTGCTGGATTGAATCCTAAATCTCCAGAGAATGCGGACTCAGGACCTTCAAAGTCAAACCGTACTGCCTCGGTGAGCATGGTGGGAGTTTAGAAGGTACCTAAGCACAGCTCTATAGTCAATGCTTTGTTATAGATGGCTAGATCATTACTGCCCAAACCATGCAGGTTGCCACCGTTGTGCCGAATTTAGCACTCCCCCCTCCCACCCTCCTGCCACGAGATGCATCCCCTTCTCAGGTAGACAAAGGTTATCCAGGGTTCAGAGGGGATGCGTTTCTTGGCAGGTAGTCTGCCATGAAAGGCATCCCCTTGTAACTTCCATTCTGTTGATTCTAGCTTAAAATCCTTCTTGCCATATAGCCTCGTTTTAGCCTTATAGATGCGAGTAGCCAGTTTATGTTTTGCCATAAAATGGACATGAACCCCATTTATACATACAGTATAGATAACATACTGAAATAAAATACTCTCAAGTGTTAAATGAAACATAAGATCCTGGGCTCCATCCTCAGTATAGAGCTGAAATAATCAGGGATTCCGTCCGTTTTCGTAACACGTACTTCTCAAAAGTAACGGTTATCTGAAATGTGCGATCGTCATCTCATTCTTTCGATCGATATATAACTTAAGTAAGTGGGGTTGGCATCTGCTTTCGGGTGGAAAAGAGGCCCTCCGCACTTTTTGCAGGCTGGGGCTGTGGGGCAAAAGAAACTCACCCGTCTTTGCCACGGTTGTGGATGGCCAGCTCATCGGTGATGCCCTCCTCCTCTTTGAAAGCATCCCAGTCCAGCTTGGACTTTTCTAGGGTGCTCATCTTCTGCTTCTTGCCTCCGATGCGGTTGAGGACGCTGCCCATTCCTGCCGGCCTCTTCACACTGCACCAGAGGGGGAGAGTTTAAAAGCTGCACTGCTGGCGGGAGGCCCCCCAGGGGCATTTAAACGACCACGTTTAAGGGCATTAAGACATTAAGACACCTACATTAAAAAAAAACAAAAAAAAACAAAAGTCGCTCAACCCAAAATCAAGTCTCATTTTCAGTTGACATTTGCAAACCAGCAATTGGCTTGAATGCATCAACATGAAATGCAATGTGTAGAGAGATAGTAAGAGGTAGTGTGGTGGGTGGGGGTTGCAAGGAGAGCTGTTCCAAGCCTCACCACGCGCCAATGGTGCTATAGCACATGCTACAGGAACAAAGATGTCCATTTTGAATGATACAAAAGTCATCTGGACACTAGCATCACACTTGGCTGCAATAATGAAATGTTAAACGATCTGTGTCAGGGGGAAAAGCTGAAGCCATCAGACTAGTAGGATCCTGGATCTGGGGGGAGGGGCTGAGTGGAGGAGGGGAGAGAATCTGTGGGAGGGGCTCCAGGGGGAGCAGGGGGCCCAAGGACACACTGTTTCACGCTCAGGTGAGTCATAGTAAAAGCTCTTTCACATGAAATGGGAATGAAAATTATTGTGTGTGCGCGCGCAAGCTCTACACATGCGTATATACAGTGGTATTACACTTTGTAAACGTAAAAAAGGATGTGCCACCAAATATCTACGTAAACAACCAGGAAATCAAGTAATACACCAAAACCTCTGCTGCATATACACACACTTTTCACTTATAGTCGCCCAATATGCATAACTACTTCATACCCATGGGAAGAACTGTGTCATAATATTTAATTACATGACCAAACATGAAATATGAAGTCATTTAGCCTAGCAAAGAACAAAGATGTTCTTTAATGGGATGACTGGAGTGTTAGCCTGCGTCAGGCAGGCCATACATGAGAACACTCCTCATGGCGTGGGCCATGTTTATACACTTAGAACCTATCCTCCAATCAAAATGATTAAGCCCAGCTGCTTTTTGAAAATATATATCTATATATACTACTACTACAGAACAGAAACGCAGGAAACCATTGCTCCCTCCCACATGTCGAAAAGCCATTGACACAGGCAGCCACTGTAGAACAATGACACAAGCTTGTCAGATCAGGCTTTCGAGTGGTTTCTAAATGAGCTGTCTGAGGTTGGTGGTCATGTGTCAGTGCACAATGGTGAGACTCCAAGTTCAGTTCTTGGCCCACCTATATGAATTACAGGGGTGATTCCCACAGGCCTGCTAAAGACACTGTAGTTTTCTTTTGTGAGCAGCGGGTGACCAATTGCAGACATTTATTTAGATGGTACACTTACAATAAGTGTACTACAGAAAGATTAATTTAAATAAATAATTTAAAGTTTAACGTTTCTTCAGTACTTCACAAGATGCAATAGCACCAACCTCCACCACTTCCCTGCTCTCTAAATATCGTCATCAGCCACTGAATAACCCATTAGGGATGGTAAAAAGGTAATTCGGTATACTCCAAAATTTGAAAATGACAATACTTCAAATATAGTGACAGTATTTCAAATTTGAGAACTGACAATATCATGTACTGGCGAGGTCATACACTGACAGAGAGGGGTGAAGTCAACATGGCCAGCAGTGAGTCTAGCAAGCTAATTATTTCAAAGAGAAATGCTTATGCTAGTTTGTCAGCATTTTGGATTTGCTGCTAATTAAAATGGAGAGCCAGCAAACCATGATGAACCTGTATGTAAGATTTGCTTAAAACATGATCTTAAAATCACCTAAAATTCAACAAATGCTAAAGCAAAGCATTCACAACAGTAACAGGGGCTTTTGAGAAGTCAAAATACAGAAAGGATAGTGCGTGAGGGAATGTATGTACATTAGTGGGTTACACAATAAAGAAAGGGTGTCATCCCACATGGTTGAAAAACCTTCACTCAAAGCCATGATCCAAACACGTGATTGTCAGGATTAGCTACCTGAAAGGAAATACATTTCTAAAATAGTGATTCCAGACTTGTATTACAAAGTTCGACAAGATGTACAGCACGAGTATAAACTGATTGGCCATGGTTAAACATTTCAATTTGGTGGTTTTAAAAAACTGTATGGTTCAGATCCGCTGAACAGAGTCCATTACTTAATGTTGTACTGAAAGCAGAAGAAATTCAGATTTGTGTTTTAGAGTTCTAAGGGCATGGTCACACTAAGAGCCTGACGACACAACACTGACTGTGAGCGGCTGATGGCCATCTTTCATCAGATCACGTCAGCTCATGTTGTCTGTGTGTACTTACCCTCAAACACACCAAACGTATGGCAGCTGATGAAGGACACACACACATGTATGTTCAGAGCCTGCAAACGAGCAGGTTTCTTATAACACACTGAGCTCCACCCTTGAAAAGTCCTACTTCAGTTCCTTCCATAAAACAGCATATGGTAACATCAAGGTAATGACAAATGTTCCACCTGTTCTCTACATATAGTTTAGCTCTCTTACATATAGTCTGTATTGTCCTGTTTCATCTCAAATTTCTCTCCGTTTCCTTATTCTCAAGGCAGATACAAAAGACACACAGAGTTTGCAAGCAAGTGCCTCGAGTTGACCAGGCTAGTGTCCTTCCATGAATTCAGGTCTCAGCCAGCCACTGCTTTCTAGAGATTCTTTTTGACTCTTTAACTTAATGCTTTGATATCAAAGACACCCTGCTTGTGTAATAGCATCCCGATTGCCCTCACGCTCCTTGTGAAATGTTTTATGATGTACTGCGCGTCCTCTGCTGTCTTTTGCTGTTATGATCATTTGTTTTTGCGTTCTGTCCTGATGCTACTGCTCTTGAATGTCATTTTAATCTCAAGGCTCTGCATAGTAAAACAAAGCATAAGTAAACAAGTAGACGCAGAGACAAATACAGACGGATACAAAATGGACTCTCAATAGCGATGAACACGGGTTAACACGGTTAACACATGCACCACCTGTGGCCATGCAGTCGGCATCAGTGCAGGGGGAGAGGGGCGTGGGGGGCGGGGCCATGGGAAGGAGGGTCCTTGTTTGGGCAAGGACTGCACTTCCTGTTGGTTTGCTAGTCTCTTCTGACGCCCCTTCATGAAGGAACACGCGGTGCTCGGCTCTCAGGAGAGTGGCGTGTGCAAACACGGGTGTGTGTACTGAAGAGGTTGACAAACGAGAGCAGCAGTAACGATTCAGATGTCGGCTGCATGCATGACACACACCTGCATACTGAAACATCACATAAAGCCCATGATTACACACAGCTCTGTGCCGGCTGTATGTACTGCAGTAATCCAACTGCAGGCGGTGCCTCACAACACTGATCAGACTAAGCACGCACACCTGAGAAAGAGAAATCAATGAGGATCAATACAATAGAAAAATGCTTTCTCTACCACAACGCATGCACTCCTTTAAAAGGACCTGCACCTGAATATGGTCATGCAGTCAAATGGGACTGCAGTCAAACTGAATGGCTCCAAGATTACGCTCAGCTTCTGATTACTCTCAGCTTTCTGAGTGCCAGTACAGAATGAATGTGCATTCCAGCACCAGCGCTTGGTGATATATTAGAAAATGAAAAGAAGTTAGAAAATGAAGACTCGGTGCAGTTTTCAGGTACACATAAAGGTCAAGGCAGCTTTTGGACGGATGGCTAGATGTTTGCAAAGGACAGATCAACATTTAGTGTGACAAAAATGTCCATTACTTCTACTGCAACAGTTTAGTCAATAGAACGAATACTGATCTGTCCTTCACTCACACACACTGACAGACACACACACACACATACACAAATGCACTTTAAACACGTCCTGACAGTGAATCAATAGACAATCAGAGCTCAACTGATAGTCAATCCAGTGAGGTATACAGCAGCAGCTGACAGAGAGAGGAGAGGAGAGGCTAGGCAGAGAGCTGGGTTACAGTAGGAAGCACCAGGGGAGAATGCTAATGCCAAGGTGACTGCGCTCTGGGCGAGAGGCTTCAGGGCCTGGTCCTCACACACAGATTGAGAGAAGAACACAGACATGACAAAATGACACAATATTTACTCATCATTGAAAATACAGAACCATCTGAGGTACACCACATGTACACACAAGTGTGTATACACACGGCCACACGAACAGGACAGGAGCCTGGCAGTCTGGTCCATCTTCTGAGGCGCGCGCGCGCACACACACACACACACACACACACACACAGTCACAAACAGGCAGGAGCCTGGCAGTCTGTGCGTCTGGTCCCATTTATTTGTACTCTGAAGTCTCCCATGACCAGAAGCTTGTCACCGTCTGTGTGGCTCATGCATGTGCGCACGCACACACAGACGCACGGGTACACAAACACACACGGGCACAAAAATGGGCATGTGTGCCTGTGCACTCACTTACGCACACACGCACGTGATTTCCCAGCTCTGTGTGAGGGCAAAAACACAAAAAGTGCTTAACTCGACCGTTCCAGCGCTGCACAAGGAAGGAAATGCCTCAGTGGAAGCACACAACTCAGCCAAGACCACTCACCCCCACTGCTCCTCCAACCTCTACACCCACTCACCCCCACTGCTCCTCCAACCTCTACACCCACTCACCCCCACTGCTCCTCCACCAACAACTACACCCACCCCCACCAACCCCTACACCCACCCACCCCCACCAAACCCTACACCCACCCACCCCCACCAACCCCTACACCCACTCACCCCCACTGCTCCTCCACCAACCCCTACACCCACCCACCCCCACCAACCCCTACACCCACCCACCCCCACCAAACCCTACACCCACCCACCCCCACCAACCCCTACACCCACCCACCCCCACCAACCCCTACACCCACTCACCCCCACCAACCCCTACACCCACTCACCCCCACTGCTCCTCCACCAACCCCTACACCCACCCACCCCCACCAACCCCTACACCCACCCACCCCCACCAACCCCTACACCCACTCACCCCCACCAAACCCTACACCCACTCACCCCCACCAAACCCTACACCCACCCCCACTCACCCCCACCAAACCCTACACCCACCCCCACTCACCCCCACCAACCCCAACACCCACTGCTCCTCCACCAGCCCCTACACCCACTCATCAGTACTAGCAGCGTGCAGGGTGAGGACCGCTCGCTCCCTAGCAGAGAGGCCACCGAGGTGGGCTGAGAGCTGGACACTAAAGCAGGCCAGCCTAGGGATGTCCCGATCCAGCTTTTTGAACTTCCGATCCGATACCAATATTTATTTGCACTTCCGATCCGATACCGACCTATCCGAGCATGTATTAAAGTTTAAAGTTATTTAACCAACTTACTTTGTCAAACTCATGTTAAAAAGCGTTTTACTCTTGATAACAAGTAGCCAGCTGAATTAGGTGTGTTTAAATAATACACAATGGTTGGTAAGGAGAAACTGACCTGTTTAGCAATTAATAAGCTCAAAATATACAAAATAATAAATAACAAACAGAAATGGCATCAGTAAACCAAGGCATAAAAAGTCATAAGTGCAAATAATATTGTAAATTGTATTTTAAAAAGTGGCAGTTTTTCACGCTTCGCAAACATTTCTGCCAGTGTTAGTTGTGTAGGACCTTTCCTTTTGTTTTCTTTAGAAACTCTTGTTGTTTATGAAGGTATTTCGCTAAATGCTTGATAAGATTGATGATATTAAAAGTTCTTACAGCCTTACCACCATGCTTGACTTTACTGTGGCATATGTTGCCTCTACCTCTTCGTCTTTGTCGTCCTTTAAGGTAAAATAATCCCACACAACTGACATTTTTACCGATAACTTCACATTTACATGGCCGTCTGAATGGTTAGGAGACGCCACCGAGCTAAATTGGGGAGATGCTATGCTCGTGTGCTCAAGGTGTGCTGGAAAATGCGGACCGGATTTTACCCTCACTGGCGAAAACATAGCAAAAACTGGAATGGATTATCTAAATGGGTCGGACTTAAAAAAAAAAAACTGGATCGGGAGTCTAGATCGGCATTTTCTCGTGCCTGCCGATACGATCCAAATATCGGATCGGGACAAGCCTAGGCCAGCCTGGCGCCGGACGGCCTGGGATTGGTGCTCACATCAGCACCCCAACAGGGGAGAAACTGGGGCCCCCAGTGGAGAGGAGGACATGGATACAAACACTGAGGAAGTGAGAAGCAGATAAACAAACACACGTTAAAAGATGGAGACAAAAGATGACATTCATTATGAATGTAATGTTTATTGTGGAAATCTATTCTCCTCTTTTCTGCTCCTTCAGATCAATGTTTGTTCTTTAAAAAAGCAGTCGGGTATTAACTAAGTACGTCAAAGTAAATTACATTATTCTCACAGGGTAGATGGTGTCATATATATACACCTTCTAAGCACATTACTGGTCATTTACAACACCACTGGCCACATTCCCAGGAGGCAACAGCAGTCATTACTGAAAAACAACCATCTGGCCTTGTGGAATTCTGGGAAATTAAATGCAAAAAAATCCAGGAGTTGATGGCATAAAGCAAATGAGGCATCTTGCTAACAACATGATCAATTAGCGTGAGCACTAGTGTGACACACACTGCCGCCACTCTCAAAGGAAGTGCCTCAGGCCAACAAACCAAGCCAAACTGACAAACTACCCAGCATGCAGTTCTGACTGGCCATAAGCCTACATGCTGTCAGAGTGTCCACTCAAAACGATAGGAGAATGAAAGTCACATGTGACTAAATTGCTGCCAACTGGAATCAAATATCATTATGAATGTGTGTGTGTGTGTGTGTGTGTGTGTGTGTGTGCACATGTTTATCTAAGTCTCAATATCCACCCTGACTCATGTCTTCTTTCTTCTTCTCCTCATGCCCCCCCTCCTTTCATCTTCAAAGTGGTGGTCGAGTCAGGGCTGTGTGCTGCTGGGACGATGTCCATCTCACCCTGCCCCTCCCAGACTGAGGGAGAGATTTACCGCCCATCCACAAAGAACAGCACACCTGCTTGAAGATGGCTAATGAACACACACGAACACTCTCTCTCTCTCTCTGATAATGGTGTGAGTTCAAAGACCTTTTACCTTTTTGCCCAAACACCTGGACATACCTGACCCAAAAGCTTTATTTGTCCTAAATCTGTCTAGTCACAGTACAAACGTCTCTTCATTAAATTGTAAAATGAACACAAATGAAATATGTACAAAAAACATTCAGAACAAACCAGCTTCAATGTGCAAATGTCAGTATTTAGTTTGACCTCCCTTAGCACCAAGCACATCATTTGCAGAGACTGTCCTGACATTTTCTAAAATAATTTTCAGGACCCATTCAGGTTCCATTTCACGTCAGAGAGAGCCAGGTTCACGCTACTGTGACAGCAAGGACTGGTGGTCACAATAAATATTTCCCTATAGAAGCTGTTCTTCAGATTACACTGTAGCCTATAGTAGCTGTTTTTCAGATTGCACTGTAGCCTATAGAAGGTGTTTCTCTTCTAGAAGGCTTTTTTCTAAAAGTTTTTATTGCATGCAGATATTCAGTATTGATTATATGCTAATAGACAGACTGAGAAAAAATTATATGGTCATTATATCTAAAATATCAAATCTATTAGTGGCCTAAATACTGCAAGTCTGTATACATGTACAGTATGTATCCAATACACACACTCTCTCTCTCTCTCTCTCTCTCTCTCTCACCCACACACCCACACACCAACACATGAATGGGAACAACCAACGTTTACCTGTGAATGAGCCTCAGCTTTACAATAAAAACACAAACGTTCAAGGCTTTGGACCCCTTCCATTTGGTCCACTTGCAAGTTCAAAATACAAATGGGACCTTCCATGCAGACAAATGTATTGGGGTACAGGGCGTCTCTACCGCCACTCTATTGGGGTACAGGGCGTCTCTACCGCCACTCTATTGAGGTACAGGGCGTCTCTACCGCCACTCTATTGGGGTACAGGGCGTCTCTACCGCCACTCTATTGGGGTACAGGACTTCTCTACCGCCACTCTATTGGGGTACAGGACTTCTCTACCGCCACTCTATTGGGGTACAGGACTTCTCTACCGCCACTCTATTGGGGTACAGGACTTCTCTACCGCCACTCTATTGGGGTACAGGACTTCTCTACCGCCACTCTATTGGGGTACAGGACTTCTCTACCGCCACTCTATTGGGGTACAGGACTTCTCTACCGCCACTCTATTGGGGTACAGGACTTCTCTACCACCACTCTATTGGGGTACAGGACTTCTCTACCACCACTCTATTGGGGTACAGGACTTCTCTACCACCACTCTATTGGGGTACAGGCCTTCCCTACTGACATGGGAGGATCTTGAGAAGTCAGCAATAAGACATGCACTCAAACCACTGGACCATATAAATCATTCACCACAAACCTAGATCTTTGAAAAAAACATCTCCCAATAAAGGTACTTACTATACATATATTGAATTAATAGTACTCAGGTTTCATCCATTTATACTAATGCCTTCCTTGCTATGAATATATAAAAAAAAACAGCATGGGCCCAGGTGCTGAACGTTCTGGAGTATCCTGACAGCGGAGGGCGCTAAACAGCAGAGGCCCCTGCCTTGAGGCCCTGGGGTAGTTCCACACTGCAGTCTGCTCATTACCTCGGTCTAATTACCAAGCGCTTTGTGAACTGAAACAGGTGGGTCAGGGCCTGGGAACCACTGCATGACAGCAAATTAGGCCAAATTAACCCTGGCATTTACAGTCATGCGGTTTCAGTTCTCCCACTCTCGCCGAGAGCTGTGGCGTGGTTTCAGCATGAAGTCACTCTGAAGTTTGACCTAACTCACCACACCCATGTTCTCCATTCCATCGTAAGGATGTTGGCACCGGGGCCTCCATGAACATGGCGTCCCGGACAGAAGCACACTCCCACTTACTCCCAACACGTTCGCCCAGGAACTTAACCGGTACCGTCATCTATACGGTCATCCTACACTTCCTGTGTTTTGGGGTTTCGAGACGGTGAAGGTAAACAATGAAAGGCAGATGAGTAAGATGACGACAGAGTTTGTAAGAATAGCCTATGTTCAGAGATATGGAGGAGAAGAGTGGCCTCTTAAACCCTATGAGACCCTGTTATCTCTCAGTTCCCTTCCCTTGGGTCTCAAGGCTTCCAAAACAACAGTCAACCACAACACAACACCCCACCCAGTCATGGGTGCTGGTCAAACACACCCCCACCTACGTCATAAGTCACACACTCCAAACTCCCAACCGCCTTTGGATGGGTAAACCACACATTTTCCGCAGACAGTTACTGGGGTAACAGAAAAAACATGTTACAGACATGACGAAACAGACGGGAGTGTGTATATGTTCTAATGAAGTCAGACAGGAAAGGATGAAATGCACTTTAAAAATGGCGAGAAAGAGACTGCAGTGACTGAGCTAAACGCCACCATCTCTCTTCCACATGCAGGAAGACACAACACCCCAAGCAAACATCTTTATGGCAGGACAGCCCACGAGGATGCGTTATCATTGTTACTACAAAAAAAATACAACAAGCTATCCTGTTCTTATAGTGAATTAACAGAACAATCCAAATACATCAAGGGTGTTTGATAATTTAGTACATTCAGTACGTTCTAGTGAACGCTAAAACATCTCCGTTATCTACTATATTTGGACATAAGTGTACACTCTCTACCACACCCATACCAGAAGGATCACTGGGACTCTCCATGCAGAAATACGCCCCCTTAAGCCCCGCCCCTGTTCGTTGTATCTGTCCGTGCTGGTCACCCTCTCAGAACTCTTTCACTTTCTCAACACCCTTCTTTTTCTCACCCTCTATCCTCTGCACTCTCCGGTTTCCATCTGAACATGTCAGTGTGTGTGTGTGTGTGTGTGAGTGAGAGAGAGAGAGAGAGAGAGAGAGACTGTGCATAGCTATCACCTCTTTCCTGTGAACGTACTGCTGTCAAAGTCTGTTCACCTTAAATGTGTGCCAGCACCAAGCTGTCAACTCATGCCACACTGCCACCACCGGAAACCCTCCCTTCACCTCTCTGCCCCTCTCCCCCAAGCCCCCACCCCCTGCACTAAGGCAGCAGGGTAGTAGCCTAGACTACGGCCGCACCAACTCGGCTCAGACGAGGCCTCTTGTCTCACCTCAGTGGAACAGATAAGGCAGCGGAGGCATAATCACTGCCAGCCACTTCAGGTCTAACCACCATGCTGTCCTTCCTGTGGGAATGTCCGCCTGGACTTTCAAGGGGAACCAGAAGGCAGAGTAACCAAAAGTGTAAATGGGGGGTTGTGCATCTGCCAGGGGCCCCAGTTTTGAGGGTATGATTAGTGCATCTGTTCCCACAGTCTAAGCACTGAGGTGCAGCTCTCCACTAGCCCCGCCCCCATAGCCCCACCCCCTCCCACCCTTCAGGCCTTTCAGACAGAACCAGGAGCACAGCTGTGTCCCCCGATCCTTCCACTGCTGCAGGAGAGGACCCGGCGAATGCCAATTACAAGCCCACAGGCACTCACAACAGGCCCTAACTGAACCGGGGGGGCCTGGTAGAGAAAATGAAGTACATTCACCACGAGGGGAAATGGCCGTTTCGCAAGCTTCCATCCAGCTGGCAGCGGCCCCCTGTGCTACGAACGCAGGAAGATTTATACTTCAGTGCGTTCTGCACTGCGTGTTCTCACTGACCTTTTCTTAGGTTGGTAGTGAGGGGAGAGGGAGATTTGGCATTCACACTAATGTCTTGCAAAATGCTGAGGCGTGTTTTTTTATGATAACAGATCATGCCAAACATTTGAGGGGAAGGGTGATCACTTAAACCCACGTTCACACACCCACTCCAACACCTAAGCTGCTACGCCTAAAACTAAACACAGTTTCACCACTGGCAATGCAGATTACTGCAAGACTAGGATTATTTGGGTGGGAGGCGATACTCAAAACAGCAGTTACACTGCCATGGTAGTGAGTTTCTGCACTAGTCTGTGGATATCCAACACTGGAATGGTTGTGTCAGACTTGGGAATGAAGGAGTCCAACACTGGAATGGTTGTATCAGACACGGGAATGAAGGAGTCCAACACTGGAACGGATTTATCAGACAGTGCATGTCGATGGAGTGTTTCTGTATGTGTGTAGTGTGACAGTACAATATCCATCTCAGCACTATTGAGATCAGGAGCTGATCACTGAGGGTCAGAGGGGAACTAACGAAGATGGTAACAGGGTTAGGGTTAGGTAACACATGGTCTGTAGTCTCACTGTAGTCATTTTCCTACACAGTGCTAGTAATGATCCAAATAGGTGTAACAAACTGGATGGAGAGTACAGTTGTGGAGAGTGTGTGATCTGGGTTCAGTGATCTGGGTTCAGTTGGTCTCCGTGAGAACCGCTGTGGCTTTTCCCGAGAAGACACCTTCCTACAGGCTTACCAAAGCCACAAACAAGGATTTCCATCTGCTCTGGCAGGAACACGCACTCTCCCACACACACACACACACACACACACACACACACACACTCTTTTTAGGTCACAGTACGTGGAGATGTCGGGGGAGCGAGATGTCCTGGTTTTGTCGGAGGTGGAACTAGTGCAGCAGATACGTGTGACGAGAAGCCGACGGCGGAGTGTGTGCTGCCAGGAAGCAGTCACTTCACACTATGTAATGATCAACACTGTGTGTGTGTGTGGCTCTCTCACCAGGTTCCATATATCCAAATAAACCCTGGATGAAGGCGAAGGGTTTCCTGAGAGTGAGAAGCAGAACTGTGTTTAGTATTCAGTATGCTCACACACCCACCTTCACACAGAGGTGAGTGAAACATGTCCTCTCTACCAGAGTGTCTCTGTGAACAGCCGTCATCAGGGAGCGGAATGGTGGTGGAAGTCTGATGGTGGTAATGGTGTGTACAACACACACACACACACACACACACACACACACACACACACACACACACAAGCTGACTCTGGTGTGTACCGAGTTTCAAAGACGTAATGGTCGCTTGCCTTCAGTGAGTCTCTCGCATGCACGTACATGCGCGCGCACACACACACACACACACACACACACAAGTCAGAGAAGGGAGCCGTGTGTGTTCTCTGTAATAATAAAGGAAATGGGATATTTTTAGGGCCTAGGAGATAGAGCTCTATAATTAGAAAAGCAAGGTTCTGACTGGATCACATATGGAAATCATTTGGGTTAGAGCACACACACACTCATCCCAGCACTGTACTATATTCTGTTACATTGGGAAAGAAACGAAGTAATAACATTGCAGGGCAAGAACAGGCTGGATGAGAGGAAACATGGTGGACAGGGGGTGGGGGGTGAAAACTCAGATGATAATCTGTGATCATTCAGATTTCTACTTATGTGTTGTGTAAGTGTGCACATGCACTGAGGAAATGGGTAATATGTCCGTGGTTAAGACGTAAAGAGAACATTCTTGTCTTTGATGAGCTTTCCTGTTAGGGCTTCAGAGGTACCCGTGACCCAGCAATGCCACAGACGGGCAGGGCCCTCAGTGCCCCAGCCAATAGACTGCCCTACAGGACACAGACCGCCCTGCAGGACACAGCCAGCAGACTGCCCTACAGGACACAGCGGACGCAGCTACAGCTGGGCCCCAGAGCACAAGGCTTCTACAGCTGTACTACATGAAGCTAGTGCGTTTATCTCTGGCCCTGCACACGCACGCACACACACACACACACACACACACACACACACACACACACACACACACACACACACACACACACACACACACACACACAAGGCTGATACAGGAAGGCAGGCAAAGATGCTCAGTGACGTGAAATCGTTCATGGAGAGGGTCACGTCCTAGTTTATGCAGCACATGGTTTAAAGGCCAGGACGTGCACAGGTGTGTGTGTGTGTTTTTGTGTCTGTCTGTGTGTGTGTGTGTCTAAGATGAGTCATTGTTTTAAAAAGTGATGGTCAAAGCTGAACACACTCAAGAGCCCACTATTAAATAGAACATTCTTTTTCTGGAAAATGCTGAGTAATGGAGTGGATGAAGAGTACAGAGATGAGGAGTGTGAGTGTGTGTGTGTGTGTGTGTGTGTGTGTGTGTGTGTGTGTGTGTGTGTGTGTGTGTGTGTGTGTGTGCGTAGGAAACTAATGTGAGGGAGCAGGAGGAGTAGAACGAGTGTGATTAATGATGGTCAGCAGTTTCACAGAGGTGCAGCAAGAATGAGCAAAGTGAAGAGAGGTTGTGTTAGAGAGGGAGGGGGAGAGAGAGAGAGAGAGAGAGAGGGAGGGGAGACAGAGAGAGGAAGGGAGAAAGGGAAGGAGGAAGTGAGGAAGGGGGACAGAGGGAGGGAGGGAGTGAGGGGACAGAGGGAGGGAGGGAGTGAGGGGGCAGAGGGAGGGAGGGAGGGAGAGAGAACAGAGGGAGTGAGGGAGAGAGGACAGAGAGAGGGAGTGAGGGAGAGAGGACAGAGGGAGTGAGTGAGGGAGAGAGGACAGAGGGAGTGAGTGAGGGAGAGAGGACAGAGGGAGTGAGTGAGGGAGAGAGGACAGAGGGAGTGAGGGAGAGAGGACAGCGGGAGGGAGAGAGGACAGAGGGAGGGAGGGAGTGAGGGAGGGAGGACAGACACAAGAAGACCCGGTTGCCCAAACAGGAAGGAGTCGCTGGTCACCACATGTCAAGCCAGTTTGAGGCAGACGCTCTTTCTGCTTGTTTTTAAAAGTTTTCACAATCATGTGGGACGTTTTCACATTAAAACACTAAATATAATGGCATATTTCAACTTGTCACAATAGTTTTAATGTCTTAATGCCTTATAGTGGTTATCTATAATTATACCGTTATATATAATTACTGTTACCACTATGCATTATCATTAATCCTGATTATTATTGGGGGTGGTGGTAATGCCTTATTTATATTATTTTGCTCTGAAACTGAAGATGCAAAAACATCAAATTCTTCTGTAATATTGTAATAATACTCAGTGTTGCGAATAACGCCGTTAAAAATAACGGCGTTAGGTAATGGCGTCATTTTGTCAGTAACGGGATAATATAATTTATTACTTTTCCTGTCGTTACAACGCCGTTAACGTTACTGGTCATTAAAAGCGGTGCGTTACTATATACTGATATACTAACAGTAATGCCAGCGGACCGCTGCCCACGCTAGTGAGGAGTAACAGATCTCGATAGGTCACAGTTCTCGGTGTAACACCTGTTTAACTTAACAAGTCAGTAAGCGATTGGATAAGGCAGCGTTATGGTAGCCAATCAGAGCCAGTATTTTTTACACGCGCGCCGAAACATGCCAGTGACACGACAGAATCGGAGAAGAGGCAGAAATGGCGAGTCAGGAGTAAGCCGAAGAAAAATTAGCATTTTCAAGGTGGCGATATAAACATTATTTAAGAAAATACTTGAAGATCCTGAATGTCTACCAGACTGGGTATTTGATTTATTTAATTAAGAATAGATGTTTTATTGTTTACTTCTGTTGTGAACAAACCAGTTGTCTCAGGTTGAGAGAATTTAATTTAATTTGATAGATGTAAATGCACTTTATATAGTGTAACTGTTTACTTTTGCTTTTATTTTTTACAAAGATTTGGGATTTTAAAGGATTTTATCCTGCACTGGTCTGTGGATGTGCAATAAATATCAAAGGTTAAACACCTTTCTGAGCTACTCATTTCAACTGACTGTAAAAACTGCTTTTTCAAAAAAAATTCTTATTCATTGGCATATAACTTTTTTTTTAACTGTAATGCAAATAGTTACTTTCCCTGGTAACGAGTTACTTTTATTATAGAGTAATTCAGGTACTAACTCAGTTACTTTTTTGAACAAGTAGTGAGTAACTATAACTAATTACTTTTTTAAAGTAACGTTCCCAACACTGATAATACTCTAGAGTCTTCTTGACTCAACTTGAGAGAGAATGTGGTGTGAGCGAGAGAGAGAGGGAATGGGAGAAACAATGGTAGAGAAAGAGAGAAGAAGAAATTGCAAGAGAAAGGAGGGAGAGTTAAATGTATACATCTCAGCTAATGACAGCAGTAAGAGTACACCCAGTGTAGATGAGGAGAGCAGACATCTTTCCTGCTTGGCTGGGAAACACCCCAAGAAACACTGCACTTCCTGTATGGGGAAAAGCACTTCCTGTGCAGTCACAAACAGCCGTCTCGGAGGACATACCCGCTCTTCCGTCTGCCATCTAGTAACATGGCAACTACATGCAAAAAGCGGGAAAGAGAACAGCAGGGGCTCCTGCTGCTCTAATGTGTAACTATCTACTCCTCGATGAGAGTGCTCACACACACCCAAACCCCTCCCACAACAGGACAACACAAATATTATGAAGCAAGACTGCACAAATAATAAATACATTCAAAGACGCACATACACACACACACACACAGATGAGAAATAATTAAAGATGATTAAAGTAATGTCATGCCCCCCCCCCCCCCCACACACACACACACACACACAATAATCTAGTATGAGGCAATTCCTACACCTCTGTGCAGACAGAATGAAAGGAATGAGAGGGTCAATGACTTGTAATAGTTGTCAAATGAATGGAGATGATTCCAGCATGTTTCCCTGTCCTACACACACACACACACTGTTTACTTACACTAGAAAACCAAACAACTTCCCATATGGAAAAAGTAGGAGCACAATGGAGCACAAGGTCATCAAATGCTGAGTGCTGCATGTTGTGTGGGAGGTGAGTACTGCAGTGGCTGTACCTGGGCCCAGCGCTGACTGAACACCTGGATGGTGCTTCTGACACGGAGGTCTGCTGCTCCCGCATCTCCTCAGCCTTCTCCTCCTCCTCCTTCTTCAGGAAGCTCCGAGCCTCCCGCGAATCAGCATCCACCTCTTTAGTGACCCTAGAGAGGGCGACATTATGTACCAACACATCTCCTGCTGAAACCCATCACAACTGAGCTTCACATATTATGACTATGAGAGATGGTGATCTAGTTAGACATGGTCATGGTAACATTCTTCTGAGTCTATGCCACACATAGATATCTTCAAGCAATCACAACCAAAGGATATATTCAACCAATCACAAACTACCCTACTTCTAATGTTATGTTAAAATCTTACTGAAAATCGGTAATATCAGAAAGATGATTAATGTTTGCTCATACAATACACTGTAATTATCACTTTGTTCTCAGACATTCTCACTACCCCATGACATGATGCATATTATCTGAATAATCAACGACAGCACTACATTGCCATCTTGTGGTTGAACTAAGTAATGCAGCTGAAGCAGCTTGCTGTAAGACTTACCGAACTTCTTCTCCTGCAAAGTCGAACACTTTTGTGATGGTGATTGTGGATGTCTCTTTAGGCTTCGCTTCACGCTGTGAAGGGTCTGTGGTGGCTCTGCTTGCCTTGTCCGAGGTATCCGAGGTAGAGCCAGCTGTGCTCTACAGGTAAGGAAAAGGGGTCAAAAAAAGACAATCAGCTGCATAGCACTGACAGTGTGCAGTTCAAATTCGTCATTTCATCAAGCACCCAGGAGACTCTGAAACACAGTCTCTCCAAAAACAGCCACTTCCCAGGACTGCACTGAATCCTGCCAGCTGCTTCATGGACAGCTCCGCTTACGTTAGCAAGCATGCACATATTAATATACGCACTGAGAAATTAAAATTACTGAGCTAAAATCCAGCCCTCTTCATCAGTTCTTTACCTGATTTGTAGGTCATACTCCAATCTCAGAAATCGGAGTATGTCATTTACATGACCACTTTAATTAGATTCCTGGAGAAATCTGATTATGATTATTGGTTGCATGTAAACACACTCACTTATTTTCAGTACCATGATAGGCATGACATCACAGAATTAGGAATTATCTCAGTATTTCTGAAACTTAGTTTCAACAAAATCATATCCCTTTTAACTCCTATATACTTTTGCATACTTCTTGGGAATCTGTGTTGTGAACCTTTGGCCTAGGTCCAACATCACTTAAGAAACTAGCCCAAAGATCGTCTGCCTTCTTCTTCTGATGTGTGTCATCTTGTTTGGACAAAGACTCTTCTTTTTTCGCTTCCTCCACCAACGTCTGTTTGTCTGGTGTGTCCTCATCACACTTGAACACTCCCTTTTTCCTTTTTCTGTACAAAACATCCACAATAAAGGAATAAGTTACTGAATACTTGCAGTCTATATTTAACAGGAATGTGGGCACATCACAGTCAGGCTTCAGAGGCAGAGGACCGTTCTACCTCTGAGGAATGCCTTTACTGGACTTCTTTTTCTTCTTTTCTTGACTGGTACGAGGTTCACTTTGGTCCTCTAACTCAAGACCATCTTCCTTTTCACACTCATTCATGTCATCTTCACTCAGGTTGTCATCTGAAAACAATAATAATATTAAGACAAAGAAAACAAACTACCACTTTGGTAATTTAATGTCACTTCTTACTTATATAATATCTAATATCAGCAATATGACACCAAGAAAATAATAAAAACAAATTAAATGGTAAGCAATATAAAATGTTTTTAGATAGCTTTACAGTGATATGAGCGTGTGGCCAATGTTTATCTGTGATGAGTTCATTACCACCAAAGGCTGTTTAACCTCTGATTTCAAGTTTTGCAAGTGGAATGTGAAGACAGCTGAAACATGTTTATCAAGCATTTGGATTTCATATGAGAATATCAGGCATATACCACCAAATATATTTCTAAAGAAAGGAAAAAGGCAGCCTAAAACTGGTCTAACATAAACTTGATTCATAGTGCAGGTTATTATTCCTTTATTTTAATACTTCCATAATCCTAACCAAGTTTCAATTACTTTGGAACTCTTGTTTACTTAACAAGCTAGAAGCATTATTACTTAATTGCTTATTACTTAATTATTACTATTGCCCGTTTAGAATCCGCGTGACACAAACTAAAAGGCTCAAATGATCAGGTTAAACAGTTAATACAGTATCTATGTGATAGTCGATAACATAGCTGATGTTCTGAGAACATTGAAAATGGCCTCCAGTTCTAGCCAATATTACTTGTTGTAGAGGAATTGCTGGACATGTGGGATGGAGCTAGCTAGTTTGGTTGCTAATGTCGTCGTTTATAGCTTTTTTGCAAAATATACAGATAAACTATCGAGGCAGCTACTTGGCTAGGATTAAACGTCCTTCTGCAAACCTCCACAGTAAACGTTGTTTGCATGTTTGCTAGGTAGCTAGCTGTTGGTTAGTTAGCTAGCTAGCAAGCAACGTTATCTCGCCAGCGAGCTAATAACCAAAGTGCAGCCGGACACATTTCTCACCAGACGGGACATAATCTTCATCTTCATTCGAGGAATAATCGTCCGAGTCGTAGTCGGAATAATTCATCATTTTTTCCCTTTCACAATGACGAGCCTTAACAGAGAATTCAAACAACTCGTATTGCCAGCAGTTCACACAGCGCAGCAACAAAGCATGTCTAAAAAAATACAGCCAGATATACGACGCGTAGATAGTGGGGATGCGCGCGTGTCCGCGGTCGCGCGTTTCTCGCACCCATCCGCATCGTGTGAAGATCGACGGTCGTCCACTGGCGCAGTCGCCCTTCTACGGAACGGGCAAAGGGACAAACGGCTAATCCGGAAACCAATAGCAACAACACACCGCAGGGCGTACATCGGGGCTCAGCGCCTAGCCGATGATGACACTTTGCAGCATATAACGTTATTTCTTGTACGGTGTAAATAATTTTCCAGCTTCCTAGAAACGACATTCTTGTTAGGTTAACGGACGCAGACGCTATTTGTGAGACTACGCAGTGACCGGACGATGTGACGTCGAAACCGTCGAAATTCGTCAAGCGCGCGCGCAGCTAGTTAGCCAGGCGGCTAACGGTCCACGCTAGGGCCTCGGACGCGAGGCGGCTTCGGTTATGGTGTCCGTCGGACGGTCGAGCTACTGTTGCCCGTGGTCGCCGCGTTCATATTATGAGAGATGCAGGGCGATAATAACGCACACGGCGTAGGGTTCGTGCAGCAAATTCTGAGTTTACAGTTCGTCCCGAGGAAAAATGGCACTAACCGCGAGAACGGCACGGTGCCGCTGTCCAATTTTCAAGGTAGGTTAGCCGCGGCTAGCAGAGAGCCCGCTGGCTAGTTTGTTTTTGCTTGTGTTCTGTTGATAACTATTGTCCTTTTTGTCTCAATAGTTTTTTAAAAGCCTTCTCAAACTTTAAACTCACAGCTGGAGAGAACGAAGGTTTGCTAATCCAGCCAGCCAAGATAAACTAGCTGACATAGCTAGGTTAGCTAGCTAACTGGATGTTTTAGCTACCTGTAATAACCGGTTTGCTAGCTGTCTATAACCGGTTTAGCACGGGGGTCGTATTTGAAGTTTATTGAATTTGGTGACTTGGATAAGTGTTTTTTTTATCAGGTTACCAAAAACGAAAGTATGTCATAGCTAGCTAGATATACAGCAAGCATATTAACATTACCTAACTAGGTAACAATCACACAAAAATAACCGAATTAGCTGCCTTTTGTAATGTGCTTCTTGTATCAGTTGTGTTTTTCCTTTGAATTCCTTTTCAGAAATGTGGTATGGTATATTCCTGTGGGCATTCATCTCATCGTTGGTGTTCCACCTGCCTGCAGCTCTGCTGGCCCTGGTCACACTCCGGAGACATAAGCTGGCACGCTTCTTACCCCTTGCCATCATGTTAATGGGCATTGTAGGCCCTCTGTTGGGAGGGGTACTCACTAGTATGTACCTCTGCTTTATCTAGCATGGCTTTTATAGCTGCAGTATCTTGCAAGCTCAAATGGAGGTGACATGAGCAATGTATGATAACGTTTTTAAAGAAGAGGCATCACAGTTTGAGATTCCATTTTCTTAAATAATTAGAATGTATTGAGAATGTTGTGGTCAATGACTGATGAGCCATTGTGCAGCACAAACCAAATGAACCCAGGTAACTGGTTGGTTAATAAACCAGTTTAAAAGCCGTTCTACATGGCATACACGTAAACATCCACGGCGTGACTGCACACACATAGTCCTATACGATACATTTCATGACATACTGCCTCATATGGTGGCCATTTCCTTTCGCCTGTTCCAGGTGCTGCAATTGCAGGGGTCTATATGGCAGCAGGGAAGAAGATGGTCTACTTGGAGGTCCTGGTTTTTGGAGTAGCACAATCTTTCTTTGTTCTCGTCATCTCCTTCCTCAGAGTGCTGGCCACCTTGTAGCTTCTGAGCCACAGGCCATGCCAGGCTGCCAGTGCTGAGGAAGAGAGCCGTGATTAGCGCACTTCACTTCCCCTGGACATATTATGCAAAAACACGGAGGCCTTATTTTCCAGAGGTGTCCCACAAAATATATATAAAATACACTTTTTTAAAAGCCAAAATGTCAGGTTTCAGAGAGTGATAGGGCAGTGGAAGGGTTTTCACTGTCTTGCTCCATCACCCCTTAGACAGGTAAGGACCTACCTTCTTTTCAGAGCTGGACATCTTGCACAGGTGGTTTGTGTGCTTTGCATAAAGTAGAGCTACACATCTTCAACCCTGAGGGCAATGGGGACACAACATGCACATAAGAACAACACTGTTTGGCTTCAAGAAACTCTTCACAAAATCTTGATTTTCTGGTGTTTTATGAGGGGGTGTATGCCATTGTCATCAACTCACATGATTCTGGTAATGGTGTACTTTCTGAAATGGCAAGACTGGTCTTTCAATACCAGACGCATGGTTTTTATATTCCCAGTTCTCTTTGTTCAACACATATTAATTAGGCAGAGATATAATTTGATATTTGTTTGAGCCTGAACATGTGATCGTTTCCATTCTGTATATACTAAATCCCATTCCAGCTCCTACTCAAGTTGTGGAGGATAAATATTTCTTACATTTGTTTTGCACAGAGCTGTTTAATTTTCTAGACCAAAATCTTTAGAGTTGTTTAATTATTTCTTTTATTTGTTGGTGGGGGGGTTATTAACTTTTCTTCTTGTTCTTTTGTTTACACTGCCTTTTGTGTTTGTTTTAATGGATCATGGTAGGGGTTTACAAGCTTCTGATTGTTTTTATTTTGCTTTCAAAAATCAGTCCTGTAGGTCTAAGTTTGGGATATGAAACTATGAAAACAGTCTCCTGAGATCCCATTTTTATTAAGAAATCTTTGTGGCATTTAAATAGTTTTGAGTTACATAGGTGACATATTTTAACATTTTTATTGTTGAATTGTAAAATGTTATTCACAGTAATATATTATTTACAGTAATATATTGATGCTTTGATTTTTAATATACCCATAAGTTTCCATGTGAGGCAACCTCTATTCTTAATGCCTACTACAAGAATGTCTATCAGATTTCAGTGAAATCCCTAAGAGAATTTTGTGCACCTTTTACCAAAGAGATCTCAACACTATGTCTATTACAAAATTGAGCACAGTAATCAATGTTGTTGTCAAAAGGATTCAGGCAGTGACACAACAGACTTTGATTGAGTGGCGACACCTAAATCAATCAAGTATCCATACTGATTTACTTCCAGTGCAACTAGTTTAGTGCACAAGAGGCTCTGCAGAAGTCAGGCTTTCATACTTGGCATCAAGAGGAAGCATGTGAAATAAGACTCATTCATGTAGGCTTTGCTTTTGATGTCAGACTTGTACCATCAGAATGGGCCAATTGAGGCAACTATGCAGTCACAGAGCCTCTGGACAATTCACTGTTGGTGTGGAGTAGTGTTGAATAGATTACTCAGTCACACAGAGCTGCAGTGGTCACATTCAGGTAACTCCTCTCTTAACAGTATGGACAGGCTCACTTGTTGTAGTGCAGGTTTTGTTGGGTCTACTCACAGTCTGCTTAAAAAAATAAATTGCCTGATTATTGCCAATGTGGAAAAAGTGATCATTTGGGTACATGTTGGCATTGTCTGATTTCCTTGATACTACTTAGCTGCATTAGCATTTTTGGACTGAATGTTTTCCTTTAACATCTTAAACAATAAACTATGATTAAAGTGTGTTCTGAAATAAGGTGCCCATACCTTTCCGTTCCCTCTATGCTTCAGTAATGGTGAGGACTGTTACTGTTGGTATGTCTGCTAATGTTTAATGAATGGAGTCCTAAGTTTAAGCTGGCTGCAATGGGAACACTGGTAGTACTCTTGCTCTTAGCCATGCAAGCAATGTTTTCCTTATTCTGGGCCTATGGTCTTTACTATTTCGCAAATGTATTTATTTTTTTAATGTCCATCTGTTTTCCCTCTATTTAGTGACTTGCTTGTTTCCTTAAATTGTCCTTAGTTATTTACCATTTTATTGGTTGATTTTTTTTTTTTTTTCTTTTTGGGTGGGTTTAATTTTTCATACTGTATAATAAGTGCCAATGGTTAATATTTTCATGTAATAAAATGTTTTTGATGATGCTTGGTCATTTGTATTTTGCATTCTCAGTGTTTGGTATCTTGTTTGTCCCTAATGATTTCAGATGATGGTGGATAGTAATGTAGTTATTTGTAAGAAGCACATATGTTTCACCAGATAACCTCATTCTCTGCACATCTTGTTAATTTTCAGTTTTGCAGGACTGTTAGTGGAAGGCGTATTTCTTTAGTCACATTTTTGACAGCTTACTTTAATGCCATCATGCTAGCAGTGAAAAGGGTCAGAAGGGAACGTTGTGCCAATGTCTCAACCACACAAAGAGCCTGAATGAGGTGCCTGGCTTCTCTCCAGCACCGTTCCCACCTCTCCCCAGTGCTGCGGGTGAGGCCTTCCCTCTTCACCTCTCCCCAGTGCTGCGGGTGAGGCCTTCCCTCTTCACCTCTCCCCAGTGCTGCGGGTGAGGCCTTCCCTCTTCACCTCTCCCCAGTGCTGCGGGTGAGGCCTTCCCTCTTCACCTCTCCCCAATGCTGCGGGTGAGGCCTTCCCTCTTCACCCCTCCCCAGTGCTGCGGGTGAGGCCTTCCCTCTTCACCTCTCCCCAGTGCTGCGGGTGAGCCCTTCCCACCGCTCCATCCCTCTTCACCTCCACACGCGCACAGATGGATCTCCCACCCGCTCACTGCCTCTGCCGGCCAAGTCTGCTGTTAATCGCAGCTTGCTGTTCAGATGGGAGTAATGTGGTGTTAGTGGGGCGTGGGCCTGCATACACACATGTACTTCCACCCTGTAATGACTCAGATGCGCGTGGGCTCCTTCTATTGCCTTCTGGGCCACGCTGCATTTCTGGTAGGTTGGTGTTTTACCATGATGATGAGGATAATGATGAAGACTGCTCTCTAATATTAGAAAATGAAAAGAAAATTTTCACAGCGCAATTCACTTGTAGGTTTGGCTACATCATTATTATTGTCTACTACGAGGTGATGAAGTGGTCATGATGGTCATGAAAGCTGACTTTGAATGCCTATTCACCTTTGTAATGAACAGAAGTCATTTCTGTAATTATGTCTACATTGTGATTTTTTAAGCCACACCCTTTTTCCTGCTTTCTGAATATTGGCATCTTATGTCTTTATGCAAATTTTGATCACACCAGTGTAGCATCTATAAGACATAAAATGTGTACTTCTATTGCTGCATTTGATATTATAAAATGTAAATGCAGCGAAAGAGCATTTTCCATTATAGAAAAAAAAGCATTGGGTAATTACCAGTTTTGACAGCAGAGAGTGCTGTTGTATCCTTTTAGAGAAACATGCAAGCTGAGGGTATGCAGATAGGACAACATTCACACCCATTTTTAAATTCAGCACAAACGCTGGTGTTCTTTCAGAAACTGTATTGGGAGGTTGGGAAATGTAGTCTTTAGATAGTCAGAGCCATTTTACCATTGGAAGTCCAGTGTAGTTCTCCATCAAGAGAGCAACCAGAGCATCACTAAGGAACATGAAGCCCTGCCCCCCAAAAATAGGTGCCGACTCTGAATGACACAACAGAAATCACTTTTTAATAATTATTAACAAGTATATGTCTCAATTTACTCTTTTTTAAAACGCATTTGTTCATAATTCATTCTTTTGTACATAATCTGACGTGCAAGGCAAAAGTAGACATGATAGAAAATAGATTTTGCGCAGGGGTCAGTCCATGTTTGTCTCAGGTGTGGGGGTTTCAGTTCTTTGGTCTGATGTTTCTCCCTGTGCTGTGTGCTGCTCTGAGACTGTCTCCCCCCTCTCTGGATTGGTCTCGTCCTCGCTGGGCCCAGCTGGACTATATTCTGATTGGCCCTCGTTGACTGTAGTGTTGTCTGTCTCATCGGCCTGTCCTCTGCAACCTTCTCTCCCTTCTGTTTTAGCTGTGGGTGGAGCAGAAAAGCAAATAGGATCTTAGTGTGAAAAATTCCATCACGTGAGTTAACACTAGAAAATAGGAACATGCAGTTGACAAGGACCCACAGAAATAGGTTAAATGTTGCATCTAAAAAGCAATTTAACTTTTGAAAAAATACTCCATTGCTGTATTGCTGTGAGGTGACCAAAACAAATTAAAAGCCCTTTGACAACGATGGTGCATCATATTCGTAAAATAACTGTCATTCATTTGTCCTAGGGGTTAAAGCCCTGAACTGTGCTTATGGATTTTACTAGGTAATCATTATCCTCCCAACCAAAGCCTGTAATTGAAGGCATTTGTCCAGAATGCCCTGCAGGTAATCTGATGTCCATGGCAATGTGGCCACAAGTGGTGAAGATGTTGGGTGGTGAATACTGTTGTTGGATCCAATCATTAAGGACGTTATATATGAGCAATGGTACCCACAGAAATTACAGATGATCCGACACAAAGTACAGGTGTAAACAGAACTGCATCTTTTGGAGTGAACCACCAACACAGCTGTTAATGTGAAGGTTAATGTTTCTCTCATATCCTAAAAGCAGCATCGAGTAAACAGTATCATTGGCCTATCTGGGAGATTTGTAATTTTTTTTATCTACTTACAGTTTGACAATCGACATCTAAACAATTACAAAAATATAAGCAAATAAATTATTCACCCGTGTCTATTCAATCTGTGTTGGAAGGTGAGGGGTTAAGTGGAAGCCTGTGAGACTGTCTCCCCCTATCAGGACTGTGATGCCCTATCAGGACTGTTTTTTAATAAAGAAAAAAAAAGGACTGTGATGCCCGCTGTTCATTTACAGAGGGCCAGGCAGTTATAATTCAGCGCAATACCAGTTTCAAATGACAGTAAAATTGACCAATCATATCTTCCCTCTTAGTGGGCGGGCTTAACTCTATGATCATTTCCGCCCGCTGTGGCGACCAGAGGCGGTCTTTGCATAGAGGCGTTCCTAGGCAATTGCCTTGGGCCCCTCCCAATGCAGCCCACTGTAGGGGCCCCCTGAGTAGCTAACTTAAGCCTGGTTTATACTTTAGCGAGTGACCGCAGCGCGCAAGATGTGGGGAAAAACAGGGAAGGAACATTTACCTGACGAATTTTAATGTTGCTTTGTGTTTCAGGTTTGAATGTGCTGGAATTTAGGCTAAAGTACTTGAAAATGCTTGAAATTCTAACTACTTCGTTTCACAACAAATATCTGTCTGACTGAACAGTTCTCTTGTATTACGTTAACAAATACGAGCCTCTTGTAATTCCAGGACGAAACATGAGAGAACGTGAAGACGTTAATATTGGGTGTTTTGAAAAAAAAAACACCATTAAATAATGTGATTAAAAGCGAATTCTTTCTAATCATTTCGATTATATGTATAAATATTTAACTTATTTAAGTTTATCGTGCTGAGAAATATTGAACTGGACCTTGAAAGTGACATACAAGTGCTTTAATGCCACCTTGTAAAGGTGTATGAGCCCAGCAAACATGACTTTGTTCATTGCGCTGAGGCGCGGCACGCACGAAGTTACAAAATTCGAGAGGTGCCCTCGCGCACGGACGAAGCCACAGCGATTACGTCATTATACCCTTGCGCCGCTCGCAACGCGTCAAGTATAAACCAGGCTTTATTTCTCGCATATTAATGTTAATAGGCCCCCTAGCTAAATTCGCCTTGAGCTCCCAAATTGCTAAGTCCGCCACTGGTGGCGACGCTAACTGTCGTTAGCATACCACCGCTAGCTAGTTTCGATTCAGACCTTTGATGCCCTCGTGCGCGTTGTTTACATATTCCGCTTCCGAGGAACACGGAGCTGTGAACCTTATTTTGTTGGAACCTTATTTTGCTTATTCAGTACAAATGTTATTGTTTATTGCGTTTCTAAAGCTGTACTGTCGTCTCAATTAAAAATTTTTTTTTTTTAATTCCAGTTAATTAGGAGAGGAAACTAATTTTTTTGTTAGGGCGGGCCCAGGTATAATGGTCACGGTTCGCTACTGGACACAACCATGTCCTTCTCACAAAAGATGTGTGTTTACCAGGTGTGTGATGTTATGAAATTACATAATTCTAGTCATTCTCATAATCTCATACACTCTTTATCATTCATGGATTCTCTGCCTCTCCAAACTGGAAAGACCCTTTGTGGCACTGATTTTGTTCCTCTTCTTCCTCACCTTCCTCGCCCTCGGGCAGGTCCTCAGAGCAGGGCTCCAGCTCCACCAGGTTTACCCGCTTCCGCACCGGGGACCTCTGCAGCCGCAGTGCTGCTTTTAGCTCTGAGACAGGACACGGAGAAATGATATAGCAGGCTTCACTCACATCCACAGCGCTCTTCTGACCAAACACGTATGTGAAAAACATACGGCATGCACATCTAGTGTTGCTCAAATATTTGAGTCATCTTATAAAGGTTTTTAAGTTTTTAATACAAGTTAAATACTTATATCCTATGTTAGTGGTGCTAAGAGTAAGACATATTTTTAAAGAGGCATGTGGTTCTATACACCCTATTGCTGACATTATAAACATAAGCAAAAAAGCTAACAATGTTCAGTAAATGAGTTAATGTTTACTGTTTTCCACTGGTTATCAGTTACTTCAAAGTTTTCCAGCAGTGGGCATATAAGTATGCGGAGAGTGGGGAGAGGTGAGAGGTGAGAGGGGAGAGGTGAGAGGGGAGAGGGGAGAGGTGAGAGCAGCATGGTGGCACCTCACCCTCGGGGTCGAGCAGGGCGGCGTGCTGGAGCAGGGCGTCTTCGTGGACAGAAACGGCACGACGTTGGGGTGAGGGCTTCATGCGGGGTCGTGGTTTAGGGAGACTCTCTGTGGGGAGAAAAGCACAATATCTGGTCTGAACGCCTTCAGGGAAATCATTAGCAAGAGTGGCTACAGATACAATCTACAAAATAGAGAAACCTTCAGCAACCTCCTCAACATGGATGCCATCAAGCTATATGACCAAAATGTGGTTGGACGGTTAAACAGAGAGGGAGTTTAATTAGAACTGGGAGAATCATACTACCAGAAAGCAACATAACAGATGTTGAGGACAGCTAGAAGTACCCTGGAATCCCACAGGACAAATGAGGATCATGAGCAGGCCAAAAATAATGCAGCTACAGCCAAATACCTACAGAGAGTGAGGCACATCCTGAGATGTCAACTGAATGGACCAAGATCCAGGCTGCCAACACCTCTGTTTTACCAGTCATCAAACAGCCCACTGGCATTATCATCAGGCCAAAAATGGGGATAAATGCCACTGACATCAAGACAAAGAAACTCCCCCAAAATTGTACACTGAACACTGTAACCAAGAAACACAGTATTCAGAAACATCTGTACCAAGTAACGGGACAGACGTTCTGGGGTCAAATTGCAACGACACATCCCTGGAGATGGTGGAGAATGACCAGCCTAAGACCGTATGGGACTTCCTCATACAGACTGACAAAGCGGTAATGACTAACCAACCGAACATAATAGTGATAGACCAAAACAGAAGATGGCCATGGTGGTAGATCTAGCAAGTGACAGCAAAATTAGGGCCAAGGAACATGAAAAGCTTGATACCGAGGACTGACAGAAAGAACTAGAAAATATCTGAAAGGTGAAGGCAATAGTGGTTACCATGATGGTTAGCATTACTATCAGAGAGCACAAGGACACTAAGTTACTTTTTAAAGGAGTAATCAGTAATATATATACTGCTCAAAAAAATAAAGGGAACACTAAAATAACACATCCTAGATCTCAATTAATAAAAAATCTTTGAAATCAGTTGAAAATCTCTAATTTCTACCTGTTGTCTGTTCCATTTGCACAAGAGCAGTTGAAATTGATTCACAATCAGTGTTGCTTCTTATCTGAACACGAAGTGTGGATGACTTGGAGTTACATTGTGTTGTTTAAGTGTTCCCTTTATTTTTTTGAGCAGTGTATATATATATATATATATATATATATATATATATATATATATATATATATATATATATATATATATATATATATATATATATATATATACACACAAATATATACATTCTGACCAAAGCCCGTTTGCAACAGCTTCAGAGTCACAAGATTACATGATTGATCTGATGGAAGTGATTAAACTGTTCAGCTGAATCGTATTGAAGGCTGCAGACCTGCAGAGCAGCTAGAGCTGCTATCAGGGGAGGTGTTGAAGGCAAACAGAGATGAAGCCACTCATTCTGTGGGCCTACTGCTCCACTTTAAATGTGTTTACATCCAATGGATATCTAAGAGCTTTTATAAGGGGTCCTTGAGTGATAGTGCTCGTGTGTATGAGTTTTGTGTATATGTTAAATGCGTGCAAATGTATATGAGAGATGCATAGATCCACCATAATCCAATGAAAGGGCATTTATGTATGATATTATAATGCTAGACGAAGTTAATCACCTTGTTTTAGTGTAAACTTTGCCTACTAATTAAGAAATAGGTGAAGACTAAATGATTCTACCCCCAAGTAATTATTTGAGCTAATGTAATCAATAATCCCCCATTCATAAAGACAGCCTATCACACTGTAAAAATGGTTTGCAATCCACCTTCAGTGACAGACTGGGGTCTCTCAGCCCGTTCACGGGTGTCTGTGCTGAGTGCCCTCCTTGGCGACGGGGCGGGGGGCGTGTCTTTGCGAGGGGAGGGGGTGGGAGGCTGGGCCTGCGGTGGTGCTCCGCCCTCTGCTGCAGACAGTTGGCCATCGGGAGAGGGGCTGAGCTGCCAGGGAGTGGGCGTGGTGCCCCGGGAGGCTGCGGGGGTCTCCGCCGGTGGGATCAGGGTGGGTCTGAGTGCCGGCTTGGGGGGCAGGGGGCCTACAGGGCGCTCGGGGAGAGGCGGGCGGTCCGTGCGAAGGGGCTCCGCATTGCTCACACGCACTGGCCGTCTAGTATCTGAGAAGCGACAGCAGGTTTGATGTTACTGCACAGTGATTTGGCAGCTCTTAAATGCAAACGTGCACATTAAAAAAGAATGCTTGGTACCTGAAGAGGTGGACATTGTGCGGGGCTTTACATAGGTGGGCGGGGGCTCGGGCTTGTTGTCCAATATCGTCCCTGAAACAGACAAGTGACAGCGTCAGAGGTGGGAAAGCACTAAAACAACAGCACTGGTTCAAATACACTAGTACACAAATACACTAGTTCAACACGGCACGACTGAAGGCCACGATGGGACGTGCAAGGGCCATAAAATCACACTTAATTTGCTTCAGCATTTTGAGTCTTATGTGACTTTTTAGAAGACTTTGGCTGAAGGGATGCAGCTAATTCGATCGAGTCCAATAGGACAGCAGTACTTTAAAAACCGTTTAGAATGTGCCAGGGTGAGCCATACGGACATTCTCAGTCAGCTGGAAATCCATTTAGGGCATGGAACTGTATCCATCACAGCAACCATTTTATCTATCTATCTGATTTTTTATATATTTATTTATTTGTGTGTGCGCGCTTCGCTTCCATTTCAGAGAACAGCAAATTCTCAAGAGCAAAGAACGCTGTCATCTGGCTGCCTTACCCAGCAGTGCTGCCCAGCGGTATTAGACGGCGTGTGATGCTCAGCCTAACTGAAAGTTTTGAGTAAAGTATCAGTGGGCTGATAGGGGGGCAGTCAAGCATGACAAAGTCTTTGATTACCTCTATTCTTGCATACTTGATACACTTAAATGGTTTCAGATCGTCATACAAGGCATAATATGAGACAAGGAGAACACGAGGAAACACCAAACAATTTAAATGACCCTGTTGTTTACTGAAGGAAAAACAGTTACACAACACCTACAAAACCCACGGGGAAACTACCCCTTCACTGCTGCTTAACTGCTCCTAAATGTTGACCTTTAGTAGCAACAACTGCAACCAAACCCGTTCTACAGAGCTCAGGGTTTTATGTGGCGTTAGATGTGAAGGAATTTTGGTCCACTCTGCAGAACTGCTTTAATTCCTGATATCAGGGGGAATTTGAGCATGCAGTGCCAGTTTTAGGCCCTGACACAGTGTCTCAATGAGTCTGGACTTTGATTAGTCCACTCTTCATACTATTATCTTGATATTATGTGCTATATAAGTGCAATGGTACTTGAACTTGCACTGATGACTGGACATTCTCTGGACGGATTTTCTCCTTCAGTTGGTTAACGGCGGTTTGCCCACGGATGCCATTTATCCCTTTCACCATGTAAATACATTTTTCCAATTTCATTCTAAAGGTGAAATCACAAGTGCTGATGTTGAGAGATGCAAACGCCTGCAGTTATTTAGATGTTCGTTTGTCTCCCTCTGTGACTTCATCACTACATTCTGGCCACTTCTGGAGTGATGAAGTTTTCTCCATTAAGTAAATAAAAAAACAGTATTGTGTTTACTGATGTGGTCTTTATATTGTGCACACATTGGTCTACCTGAATCTTGCTTCAGTGACCTTGTGCTCTTTCAGTAGATTCTGAATAATCTGCAATATTCTTGGTCTAACACTAAAACTCCAACAAATAAAGCTGGTCAGGGTTGCTAGTGTCCAGGTACATGTGGCCTTTAAGGCTGAAAGGCTGTAGGAAGGCAAGTCTCCTGTCCAGGAGTAAGGACACTAGCTTCACATATGATTGCTTTTTAATAGACCACAATATTGACTAAAGGTTAAGAAATCAACTTTATCTTTTTTTTTTGGGTGGCAGGGAGATAACAACTACATATGATAAATCATCCTGAGTGTATTGCTTTATAAACCAGTGAGGGTAAAACCTACAGCCCTAACAATGCCATTACACTGCTAAGCTGCTGATGTCTGTCTATACAGGACAAATCACCTCTAATATTCCCCTGAGCACAGCACCTCATATGGCTACCACTGCCACAGCTATCTGCAAATGCAGCAAAACATATCCAGTTACCAGGATGAAAAGGTACACGCTGCAGTGATGATGAAGAGGAGAAATAAGGGCAGGGACCTTACCCTCTGAGTTGGCTTTCCTCAGTTCTTCCTCTTTGCTCTGTAAGAGGATAATATGACTTTAATTCAATTGTCTGCCATACAAAATCCCTCTTTTTACCTGGCACAGATTAAGTGGTGTCTCTGATAATGTGGTTACAGCTTGGAGGGTGAATACTACAGTGGAGGCTGTAGTTTAACAGCAAAAATGAGACAGCAGTAAGGGATTTATGGACCATGATGAAAATGGGGCCCTCAAACTGGTCAGGTCTTCAAAGGAAAAATGTTATGGAGATGGACACTTTCAAGTTCCACATTAGCAGATAGAGGTGTGTAATATTGTAAAAAGTAAAAAAAAAAACATTTATCGACATCTTTACAGGATTCTGATATTTCAATGTACTGAGCTTTGCTAACAAGTTGGACCAGATGTCACAGTAGTGTCACATTTAACAAAAAATATGAAAAATTATTTATATATATATATATATATTAGGGGTGGGCATAGATTAATTTTTTTAATCTAGATTAATCTCACTGAAATCTTGAAATTAATCTAGATTAATCTATATTAAAATGGCTCATATGCGTGCTACCCAAGTAATGACTAAAAGTCAGTTTTTGAGATAGGGTTTCTTAATACATAGGGTGCATTAGACCAGGGGCTCATCTCCTGTTTCCAAAATGCATCAATGACTGCTTGAGGAAGCTGTTCTACTTTGATACTTGAAGAAAAAAAACATGCTCAATAAAATGTAGGCTACTCGTTTATTCAGTTAAACATGAATTTGTAAGCCTACATACTGTACATTAAAAGGGGTTGATAACATGTTTATTCAGCTAAACATGATATTTGAAATGTAAGCTAACATTTAATACATTTAACCTCACGGACGTAATTTGGGGGGGACTTTTTCAAAAGCCGGTTTTGGTCCTCTGCAGTTTTAACGGTTAAAAAGAAATATTTAAATAGCGATGAATTTAGCACTAGGACCATGCAGAAAACGACCGCTCCGGTAACACTTTACGTTCCTAAAAGTGAATTTTCCATGAAGCAAACCTGGCGACTTCGTCGCTGCATCCATGTAAACACACGTACGATTTGTAATTCACAGGTTTGAAAACTCGTTCTCGCCCCTACTGTGCAATTTGGTTAGGAATACAGCCGAACTAAACTATCAAGTTGAAAGTCATCATAGTTTGCTTACCCATTTTGACCCAGTTCCCAACCCAACTTTAAGAATAGATTAACGGCGATAATTTTTATATCGCCCGATAAGAGTATCAAATTAACGAACGCCGTTAACGGCCCACCACTAATATATATATATATATATATATATATATATATATATATATATATATATATATATATATATATATATATATATTTTTTTTTTTTTTTAAAGGGACTTCATCGAGTGGCTCTGTTTTTAATGATACTTGCAATTGCTCACCTCTAATATGATCAGGAAAATTATAACCCCCCCTTCCTTACACATACATGTATCAAACGATGGCAATAATGCAATACTCTTAGTAAACATAAATACACACAAAGGTGTAGGTGCAATACCGCACGTCTCACACTCACCTGGCTCTTTTTAGAGTCGGCATGTGGTGTCCTGGCAACCCCCATGCGGTGAAGCATAACTTGGAGCCGCTGTTCAAAACTGGAGGAGCTTTCAGATGCGTGTTTCTGTAAAACAGGCAGCAGCGCTACAGTTGGCAATTTTCTGCAAATAACACCTGATACATTTTCGGCTGGTGCGAAAACAAGCTTGCTAGGTCTGACTGATAGTGACACTGCCCTGGGGTGAGTCACATTCAGAACCACAGTGGACAGCTGTGATTCTGTTGAATACACATATCAAAATGATGAAATAATAACCCCCCCCCCCCCCCCCCCCCCCCCCCCCCCCACACACACACACACACACACACACACACACACACACCACCCAGCTGTCAGACCTGCTGTTACAGATCTCAGGACGATCTATGCTTGGTCCAACTGGAAGGTAGCTTTTAATATCACAATTAACATTACAAAACATTACATTACAGGACAGTCTTGCAGTTTAATGTAGCATAAGGTGTGACTAATTTACAGTGAGGATGACAAATGTGTATTCAAAGTAAAGTCTTCCATACTTCCAATAGACTACATAACCAAGATGAAACTCTCTGATGGTGAAAGCACCCCAAATATGCAAGGATAGCTAATGATTAATAAAAAGTATTATTGATAAATTAAGATGATATTAATAATTTAAAAATAATTATTAGTAAGTAGTTTTATCTGTAGCATCAATAGGAATAGTTGCACATTTGAAGGAAGTAGTCTTTTTACACCAAAATATAAATTAAGCAACAAAAAATAATATTAAATCAAAGAATTTGACAATACTGAGTCAGAGAAAATCTTCATACTGCATTGTATACATACTGTGTATAGCTTCTAAAGACACCTCATAACATATGGTTATGGTATAACCTCATGCCAAGTCCCGCTGTTATATAACCATCATACAGGGCTCTCATCAGTATGTTAACATGGATTATTGTGATTCAAACACTACCAATTAGCAAAGTCTTTTTTGTGTCAGGCTAATTAGGTGGGAGGTTCATTCATTCACTTTGAAGAACTGCTGGCTTCATTGCTGACAGTTCTTCATTCGTTATGTTTGTCAACTCTCTGACTTTGCAGACAGACCTTTCAGCTACCTTTCAAACCAAAGTCCCAGACAAAATCCTTTTATTAAGCTTATGACTGTTAACATGCATGTATATTTATTTATTTTCTTGCCTCATTCAACATCTCACTTTAAATATGCAGATTAATGTGTATTTCAGAATTTTACTAATTGTTACTGCCACTCTTTGAGCCATGCATTTTTGTGTTGATTTGGCCAGCACAGCAAGACTACAAATTTGCTCCACTCAAATAATTTACTAACATCAAATATGCTAAACTCAAAATAAACTTCCCGTGCAACAACAAAAACCTTTGTACAATGGCCCACTGTTTGTTATTCACTGTTTTACAATAGTCCACTGTTTGTCCATCTCAAATTGATGAATCAAGGTCCATAGTCCTGAACTCAATTGCCATATTCTATCACCCTCCTGAAATGAAGCCCCACAGGAGGGTTCTCTTACCTTGGCTTGTGTGGCTGTGGCATCCTGCTCTGGCTCCAGTCCCGTCAGCAGGATAAGAGACTGAGACTTGCCCTCTCGGAGTGAGCGGCGTGTTGGTTTGGGTCTCCTCTCCCCATCGGGGGTACGGCTCTTCTCCAGGGTCCAGCTTTTCTCCCGCTCTGAGGGTGGTGCTGCTGTTATGGGGCTGGGAGTCGTGGTGGGTGCAGCAGGGGACAATGCTGGGTCCTCTTCGGTTTTGGCAGGCGAGGAGGCAGGAGTGGTGGGGGTAGTGGCGAGAGCAGCTGATGGAGCAGGAACTGGCATGGGGAGAGGTGAAGGAGCTCTGGGTGCCGTTCTAGGGGCCATTTTGTCATCTACAACTGGTACTGTGGGGGCTGAATCTGAGATGGTGGGAGCTGGAGTTGTGGGGGGTGCCTTGATGGTCTCGTCCTCTAGCTTCTCCCTCTCCTTCTCTTTTTCCTTCTCTCTTTCTCTCTCCCGCTCTCTCTCCCTTTCCTTCTCACGCTCTTTCTCAGCCCGTGCCGCCTCCCGGAGAGGGCGGATGAGGTCTGCTATCGAAGTCTTTTTGACCTTTCCCTCTGGGCCTACCTCACCCTTTGCACCTCGACCAGCACGGACCTTCTTAAAGGCAAAGAAGTCGCCAAACTTCTTCTTAATGTTTTTAGTGGGGGCTGTGGTGGAGGTTTGGGTCGTGGTGGTGGTGGTGGTGGTGGTAAGAGGGGTAGTTGTGACACACGTAGACTCCACTGACTGTGCTTTATTGAGGAACTCCTCCCTCTGGTGCTTTCTGAATGTGAGGAAAGGAAAGATGAAATGTTTTGGCAACTAACAAGGGATATTTCTTCATTAGTGCATCATTTCCACAGGTTAGGACATATTTCCTGTCCTCTAATGTGTCTAGAGACTGTCTACTAATGATTCCTGAGGTAATGATTTAGGTGGGGGTTTTACTCACAAGGGGTCATCAGGGATGATCTTCTTGGTGAAGAACTCCTCTACGCCCTCATCCACCCTACCCATATTATCATTGGTTTCATCCTCATTCTCAGCTGCCTGTTCCTACAGACACAAACACATGCAGAAACACAACTCAGTCACTCAAACTGACAGACCATTCAAAATTGTTATGAATAATATACTGGCCCAAAAACTAACACTGAAAACATAAAAAACAGTGAAAGAGTCAGGCTGCTCTGTGTAGCACTGTTTTCTATTTCAGGCTATGGTGTGGGCTGCTACAGTATGCACTCATATGTTACTTACATCCACACAATTCTTTTTTCCTCTCCATGCATAAATATATTATACACACACATACTCGCGCACACAAATATTCATAGGCACAAATCATTGCAGTGACTTCAATTGTTAAGCAGGCTGTGTCCTCAGGTGCATCTGTGCCTTTTGTCCCAAGAGGGAAGCCACCTCCACCCCACACCACCCCACCCCACCTCTTTTCGTTTTGGTCTGCTCCTCCTCCTCCAAACACAATTATACCCCTCAAAAACTCTCCCATGATGCTCCCAGGCACACAAAGACGGAGAGCTTGCTTGCTCATCAGTGGTGGATGTATCATGTAGCCATGGCAATAATTCAACAACAGCAGAAGCCCATCTTGAGCCTTGAATTAGGGTAAATTAGTCTTAATTGGATGACACCACACTATTCTTAGCTGGCAAAACAATGCTGATGAAAGCAATTTGTCCTTGAGTTTAATAAGATATTATATATTAAGTCTACATCATAGTCTAGGATTTTACTGTTCATTCTCTAAGTATTTAATAACACAATAGAGTTCAAAGTTGGAATCTCTAATAGATAGTGGTTTTAATCAGGCTTGGTATTCAGAAACAATAATTTACAAGCCAGTTTTCCTAAATCTAGTACCATAAACTAGATTTATAGGTTTCATATACACTGGCCCTTTTCACTGAATTTTCATTTCACAATTGTGAAAAATAATTCAGTCCTCAAAAGATCAAGGTCTACGGAGACACAATGAATCTTACAACGTTTCTGACGTAATCACCACAAACTGTCAGAGGTTAGAGTTTCAATTTGTTAGTCCTTGGTGCTAGAATTAGCCTACCATGTAAATTAACAAATGATCAAAACAAAATAATTAAAAAGAAAACATAGAAGACTACCATGGTAGTCAATATAGACAGTTAGTGAATATAAAAGACAAGAGTATTAAAAAGCCCAATGAAACTCCCTCTTCCACAGAGGACAGGACCGGTCTCTAAGTCTCTGGCCGAAGACTGAAAACAGACAAAATGAGAGTCTAGTGTCCAAAGCGCTGACAGCACAAGTCGCATGGAGGTACAAACCCAAATACAACCCACACACAAGTATACAGACACATGTGCACCTGCACACAGCAGTGTGAGGGTGTGTTTGGCCTGAGTTCTCCTGCACAGACTGTCAGACCACTGAGGTGGAGTGGACTCTGAAGACAGGAGAAGCAAGAGAAAAAGAGAGGGAAAGATGGAAAGAGGGAGAGGAAACGATGGAGAGAAGGAGAGATGGAGAGAGGGAAATATGAAGAGATGGAGAGAAGAAAAGATGGAGAGATGGAGAGAGTGAATGATGGAGAGAATGAGAGTGGGAAAGATGAAGAGATTGAGAGAGGGAGAGAGAAAGATGGAGAGAAGGAGAGAGGGAAATATGAAGAGATGGAGAGAGGGAGACATGGAGAGAGGGAAAGATGGAAAGATCGAGAGATGGAGAGAGGGAGAGGAAAAGATGGAGAGAGGGAAATATGAAGAGATTGAGAGATGGAGAGAGTAAATGATGGAGAGAATGAGACAGGGAAAGATGGAGAGATAGAGAGAGGGAGAGGGAAGGATGGAGAGAAGGAGAGATGGAGAGAAGGAAAGATAGAGAGATGGAGAGAGTGAATGATGGAGAGATTGAGAGAGGGAGAGAAGGAGAGAGGAAAAGATGGAGAGATGGAGAGAGGAAGAGAGAAATATGAAGAGCTGGAACAAGGGAGAGATGGAGACAGGGAAAGATGGAGAGATGGAGAGCGAGAACAGGGAGAGAGAATGCCTACTGCAGAGCTATAGCAACCATATGCAAATGAAGCAACACGCATTGCATAAAAAATGGATTATAAATCATTTACTAATGGCCAATCAGAATGCATGACTTCTCATCAATCCACTACATCTTCAAAAAGAGGAGGCAGCATAGTGGAGAGGTGTTTCCCACACACACTCAAACACATACTTCCACACATTTACATGCACCACACACACCTGTACACACACAACAGCACACACAGTGGATTAAAAGATGCATAAACATGCATGTGCTATGATGCACTTGACTTCTGATAATAGACCCAATCTAAATAACGGATATGCCAGCAGCACTAAGTGACAATAGTCTGTCTAGAGTAGAATTACATACTCATCTCCCAAACCAAAGATGTTCTATATACATTCTCAAATTCAATCTGCACACACAATCAATCTGCACACACCTGTAGTAATTTAAATCATATATTGTGCTATATTTGCTATTAGCCCCATTTGGAGATATAATAGTGGTGCTTATCTATGACAGGATAAAGTGCTGAGATCCAATGATCTGAGACCAGTTTTGCCCTTTGGGTTTAAGGGGATAATCTAGGCCTCAGGTAGGAGAGAACGCCCCCAGGACAGCAACCATAAGAGATACCAACACTGCATCAGCAGCAAGGAGGAACTTCTATGGAGAGAGAGAGAAAAGGAGAGGAAGCCTGGAAGTGAACATCATGTTCTTTCTGCATTAAGTCTTCTGTGGTCTCTGGTAGTGCAGAGGACAGCCGTGCCAGCTCTGAATCTCAGCATGCAGCGTCTCTACTCTGGGACACCCTAGATGAGACTCACTCGGGGCTAGAACTCCACTGACTTTACTCCACTGGCAAACACTCTAAAGATTTTAGTATTTGGTGAAGTGATGGTGAAGGTATTGGGTGTGGTAGCATGCCATGCTTTTGATGAAGCAACTAGACTCTTGACATTTTTGGGAGCACATTACCAAGTTTGTGGTTTATTGATATTTTTATCCCAACACCATCCATCTTGTTTCAAACCTTCTAAGACGCTTTGTGTTAGGTGCAATGTTCATTGGAATGTACCACTTTGTCAAACTTCATGAAAGCCTGCAGGGTTCCACTTCGTAGAACCCTTCACAAGGCTAGCGACAAATACAAATCCAAATACTGATTTTATGATTTTATGACTTTGCTATACAAAATATCACCCTTACCTAAAATACATATAACCACTAACCACGTACCCTACAGTCTCTACTCTTTACATTGGAGGGCAGCTGATATAACAGTATAGATACCACTTGGTATCAGCAGGAAATGTCATTTATATCTTCCTGTAGATCAGTAAAAAGTAAAAA